>NW_028276404.1:0-252509 GCF_052056855.1 Sturnus vulgaris
GGCAAGAGGGCGTGCTTGCCCGCAGAACCGAGAACACGCTGTTGGGCAGAGCTGCAACGGACCGCTGGAGTTCAGTTCTCGCCGGACGGCAGAAGGCGAAGAACGAAGGCGCTTGCGAGCGGCGCAGTGCAGCGAAGAGCTCTCCGAATTCGCCGCTAGCTCCACGGTCCTTCTCAGCTGCGAGTAGCAGCGCTCGCAGTACACAGAGCTTCGCAAGGCCCGAAGAGCCGGAGGGAAGTATCGCACACGCAAATGTGCCAGGACAGAGACGTGTTCTACGTTGTCCCCTCTCGTCGTCCAGTTTGTGCCTCTGCTGCTTCTGCTGTTAGGAATCGCTCCTTGAAAGGCGAGCGAGAGCGTCTTTCTGGGTGCATTGCACTGAGTCGAGTGCTCGCTCGGGACTTTGCTCTCGGGGCCAAGGCAAGAGGGCGTGCTTGCCCGCAGAACTGAGAACACGCTGTTGGGCAGAGCTGCAACTGACCGCTGGAGTTCAGCTCTCGCCGGACGGCAGAAGGCGAAGAACGAAGCCGCTTGCGAGCGGCGCAGTGCAGCGAAGAGCACACGAGCCGTCAAAGAGCTCCTTCACTATCGCTTTCACTTCTCAGTGGTCTTTCTGCTTGGAAAAGCAGCACACAGCCGTTGCACGCCAGGGCCAAAGCTGCGGCACTGCCCCTCCTCACTCCTTCGCTGTACTGTACTCCATGCAGCTAGAGCGAAGCGAGAAGGACGCGAGGAAGAAAAAAGCGTACTTAAACTAGCCCCCTGGCAGCAGCCCTGAAAGGGCGCATAACACACGGCGTCTCGCTGCCCTCCGTTCTACATACTCGCAGCTCCCTCTGCCGACTTGCGAAAGTTGTTACCAGAGCAGAGGCGGCCAGATTGAAGAGGCAGTGCCTAGGTTCACCTTCTCCTTACTGCGCGTTAGCCACGTCCAGCTCCTCGCTGCACTCTGGATTTCCCTTCTCCGCGGCACTTACCGTGGTGCTGTGTGCAACTCGGCGCCTAGAAGCGACCGCCAATGCTTTCAGAGCGGGCTGCAAGGGAACCAAGGAGCAGCACAAGCAGCAGTGCTTCAGCTTGCTCCTTCCGACTGCTAAGGGCACTTGGGAGGGCAAGCGAGAGTCAACCACCTTCCTCTCCTAGTAGCCTGTAACGTGGTGCACACAAGCACGGGACGAGTGCTGCTTCGTTCACCGCCCTCGCCCACGCCTGGCGCTGCTTTCACTTGCCGGCGGCCAGAAGCCGCTGCAAGGGCGCCACACAACCACAAGTGCGCCGGCAGCCAAGAGCTAGAGAACGCTGCTTCTGCCCAAGCCCGCCTAGGGCGTGCACCTTTGTTCTCAGAGCTCCGTGCAACAGTCTGCCTCTCTCGCAGTTCGAATGGAAAACGAAAGCTTTTCGCCTACCCCCTTCACAGAGATCCGTTGCCAGGACGAGAATGCCTTGTGGCCGGAGCTCCCCCCCGCCGCGAGGAAGCTGCTATTAGCACCGCGTTGCAGGGACACGTCTCGCTTCTTGACTACGTGCTCAGCGCTCTCCGAATTCGCCGCTAGCTCCACGGTCTTTCTCAGCTGCAAGTAGCAGCGCTCACAGTACATAGAGCTTCGCAAGGACCGAAGACCCGGAGGGAAGTATCGCACTCGAAAATGTGCCAGGATAGAGACGTTCTACACTGAGTAGAGACACAGACAGACAGAGAGTTCTACACTGCCCCTTCTCGTCGGCCATCTTGTGCTCTGCTGCCTCTGCTGTGACGAATAGGTCCTTGAAAGGCGAGCGACAGCGGCTCTCCAGGCACTGAAAAGAGTTCCCTAGGGACTTTTCGATGTAAAACTTTTTCCACCTCCAAAAATACATGGGTAAGTCCTAAAAGTTTTGGTTTTCTTAAGAATAGTTTCGCCCAAGTTTTGCTGTTCTAAACACCCATGGTTTCAGTCTTCACTTAACTGCTTGTTTCTGTCTTTTTGGCTAGTGGCAATCTAATTCTAAGGTAACTAGATGTGTTGGAAATCCATAAATTACATCTCAAGTTAGATGGGAAAATTGGCTCGGAAGAAAATGGAATTGAGAATTTGGAAAGAATCCAGAGTGAGCTGATGTCACAATCCGAGATTCCCTTGGGTTCCAAATCCTTTCATTTGTGTTTTTGTGGGCTTTTTGAAGGCGGTGTACAGTTGAAGCCATGATTTAGCTGCGGTGAGACCTGCTCTGCTGTAAAAGCATTATTTTCTCAGTGAGCATGGACAACAGTTAGAGTGTCGTCTTTTAAGATTCCCTGCACTCCACTTATGGTGGCAAAAGCAGTGCCTTGACTGTAATCATAAAAGTGATTACAGCTTCATTGCTTTGACATCATGTAGGATGCTTCCTCCATCTGCTGTGGTCAGCATTAAGTAACAGATTTCTCAGTTTCTAGGAAGAGTCTAGCAAACAATCACCTTGCTCCTTCTCTTGCATTTATTCATCACTGCTATGCTGCTATACAGACAGGTAGTCTGTTTATGATTCAACAATTCAATGGGACATCAAGTAAATAACAAAGCAAAACTAACTACCGAAAGCACTATAAGGGCCAGAGATTAGCTTGGATCAAAACAGGTATTCTCCTAGCATTGTTTACAAACGAGTCAGCATGTGAAACAGAAGGCACAATGTAGTTTGTGCCTTGTTTTGGGCATGCCCGGAAGAAGGAAATTCTGATTTCACATACGGGAAAAGAAATGTTGACATTTGAATGAGATTGTTCATACCCCAGTAAAGGTTGCTTTGAAAGGTTGTGGAAGTCCTGTTAGGAAACATGGCTTTACAAGTCCTTTCCACCAGGAGACAACAGCTGCAGAACATCTGGGTGTGCCAGTGTTGAGAGCACCAGCAAAGATCAAAGTGGAGAAGTTGGTGAACAATGGCAGTGGCCTGGCGGAGGGCAAGTGGGGTGCTGGCTGTGGGACCAGGGGAGTCCTGACTGATTTAGGAGGCGTGTGATGGTCTGTGCCAGCAAGCAGAATAGTGCTGTGGCCTTGGCACACTGCTAATACTGGAATTCAGTGGGGTCACTGGGCAGGCTGAGTGTGTGAGCTGCTGGAGGGACCCAGGTTGCCCACATGTAAACATCCAGTCTCACTCTTGCCAGCCACAGAAAGGAGCAGGATGTGGCTGCTGGCGATGCCTGTCACGTATATGTAGTGTATATGTGTGCTATCCCAGCCTGCTGGGAACGCTTCTTCTTTGGGACTGCTTGGGCTGAGGGAGAGAAAGCAGTGGTAGTTTCTGAGGTTTCGAGTTTGCTCGAGTTTCTCAGGCTGTTTCTGGAGCCACCCAGAGTTCTCTTCCTTGAAGCATTTCAAGTCCTGCTAATTTTCAAAATTCAAACAGACACAGCCCTAAGCTAGTTGATCTGACTTCAGAGCTATTCTTACGCTGAGCTGTTGGATGATCTGATCTCCTGAGATGTCTTCCATCTCAGTTTATGACCTGGTTCTTGTGAAAAGTAGGATCTTTTAGCCTGGAGAAGAGAGGTTTCTGGAGAGACAGTATTGTGGCCTTTGAATATGTAAAGAGGGTATAAGACAAATGGAGAAAGACTTTTTAGGAAAGTTTGCAGAGACAGGATAAGGGGCCATGCTTTCAAACTGAGACTAGGTTTAGATTGGCTAAAAGGAAAAACTTTTCTACAATGAAGCTGGTGAGACACTCAAACGGGTGTTCCAGAGAAGTTGTGGATGCCCCATCATTGAGAGTGCTCCTTATCAGTTTGGCTAGTCTTGAGCAATTTGATCTACTGTAAGATCTACCTGGCAAGGAAGTTGGACTACATGATCTTTAATCACAGACTGTTGTATGATTCCGTGGAAGACAGAATGCAGTAAAGTTCATATTTCAGATTTTGGCGCAGACATATTTATTTTTTCTCACTTTATGCATCATTGCAATGACAACTTGTTAGCTTCTGAAATGATTAGCTGAGATTGATTTCCTTCCTTAGTTTCATTTTCTCTGTTATTCCTTCACTCTTGGACTTTTTTTTTCACTAGATTCCCTCTTTCAGTAAACTGCCCTTAAGTATCACTTTGCTCCCCACCTGGCTTTTTTTTTTTTTTTCAATGACACCTTTTCACTGGTTCGTTTTGGGCCTTTGCTGCTTGAAGTCCAGCAGCCTCCTTGTCTGAGCATTACGGAGCTTTCTTTACAGCTTCATCACTATGCAAAAAGCCATAAATTACTGTGTTCCATCTCACATACCATCAAGTATCACACTAATATTCCCTCTGCTGAATAGCTGGTTGGTTTACATAGACCAGCCAAATACCAGGAAATCCAGATGGCAGCAAGAATCTTGTAGACTACTCCCGCTGTTCATTTAAATTCTGGAGAAGTCACGTGAGGTATCACATTCTCTTGAAAGAAGTGTCTATCATCTCGGACATTCTAGAATGGGCTATTAATATTGTCATGAGTTTCTGGCTAGACTTTTTAGTATGCAAATTCAAATTCAAATGATCTGAAATGATAGAACTTCAAGAAATTTTTTTTCCCAGAATCGAAGTATGATGGAGTTCCATAGGGAGAATCTTAATCTTAGTTATTCTATTCCATCTCACATCATGGCTGGGGGAAGGGAGAAGGGAGTATCTTTGGGGGACAATGGGTTCCGGTGTAGTCAGTAAGCTGGGCAGAGGAGCCATCAGGTATTTTCTGTTGTTGGGCGGGGGGGGGGGGGGGGGGGGGATTCGTGTGAACTCTTCCTTTCTTGTACCCTGCCACTAGTATTGTTGCTAAAATTGTTTGTTTTCTCATCCAAGTGACAAAATCAGCACACTTAATGAGGGATGAAGAGGGAGCAGCGACCTCAGAACAGGAGGAAGAAGAAGCAGAGCCTGCTGTCCTCCAGAAGAAAAAAACACTACCAGCCAATTTTGCATCATCTGTGAACTTCCTGGGCGTGTACTCTATGCCCTTGTCCAGAACACTGAGCAAGATATTAAACAGGACTGGGCCCAAGACTGAGCCTTGGGGACCAGCTGGATGAACTCTATTTCCCACCACTCTGTGGGCCTGGCCATCACCCAGTTTGTCACCCAGCAAACAGCCCACCCATGCAAACCATAAGCAGACAGTTTCTTCAGGAGAATGATGTGAGACTCATTGCAAAAAGGATCAGGGAGATGCCTAGGAAGAGTCTCAGGTGAATCCAGGAGACTATAGTGGAGGACTATTCAGTTTTCCAATCAATTTGCTTAAAAAACTCTACAAAACCGTAATAAACAAACAAACAAACAAACAAACAAACAAACAAAAAAAGCAGACCAAACAAACACACAGAACCCCCCAACCAATAATCCCCAAAGAGACAAAAAAAGCCCCCAAAAAAGCCCACCAAAAAACCCACCCAAAACTGAAAAAAAACCCCAAACCCAACACAAAAAATCAGGGTGAAGGTTTTTAGTAACTTTAAAAATAACAAAACAAAACAAAACAAAAAAAACCCCAGAAAGTCACATTTCTAAAGGTGCTGTCCCAGCCTCTTCTCTCAGCAGGGAGGACATCCTGAAGTGGAGCCAGTTGGAAGAAAGCGGGACAGGGCAGCACCTGGGCCATTGTCTCAGGACGGCCCTGTGGCTGCCCCATTGCCAAAACCTGGACACATAAATCAAACACAGGTATGCACATGTGCTTAGACACAGCAAAAATTATATTTGTCTGAAAAGAATACTGGTCCATTTCTATCACTGGAAAGAGCATAATGCCTCGTCTCAGCTTTCTTTTCAGTCATTACAAATGTTTCGAAAATAAAGGAGTGCAGAAAATGGAAATATCCAAGATCAACATGAGGACCAGTAACAAAGATTCCATTTTTGAAACTGCATTGGGAATCCTCTGCAGAAATTGACTCAGAGCTCTAAGATTTACAAAAAAGACCAAGAGGACTGGAGTCAATACAACACAGTGTCTGGAGACTTCAGCTGGTTACCTTGATTTCTCAAATATGATGGAGAAAGCACCTTAGCAACTACAGCTGCCAGTTCTCTCAGGGCCCTGACATGCCTCTGGGTGGGTCCCATGGTCTTGCATGCTCAGGTTCCTCAAGTGGTCTGAAAGCTGACCTGATACTATGGGTTAGAATCAAGTCCACCAGTCCAATAACCTGAGAGATGTGGAAATAGTGACTGGCAGTAAAAATTGAGACCAACACTTGTTGAGTACCTCAGCCTTCTCCTTGTCTGTTGTCACTAGTCCTGTCTGGCTTATGGGGGTGGGGGGGGGTGGGGGGAATAGGGGAGGTGTGATAGGTTTCTTTTCATCTTCCTTTTCCCACTGAAATACCCGTAGGTGCCTTTATTATTCTTAGTTTTGGCATGCTTTTCCAAATTCAGCTTCAACTGAGCCTTAGCTATACTGATCCCATCCTCACACACTCATGTGTTACCACTGTATTTTTCCCATGATTTGTCTCGCTGTGTATTGTCTGCATATTACCTACTTGCATCACATCTATTAATTTTCAATAACCTTCTGGCTTTAACTTGTTTTCAAAAAAAACCCTTTTTGAACCTTTCCACCTCAGAAATTCACCTGGGAAACCCCAAATCCCCAAAATTCACCCCGAAGTCCCCCCTGGGACGCTCAGCACTCACCTGGCAACTCCCAAAAGCCCACAAATTCACCCCAAAATTCACGGGGGACCCCCAAATCCCAGGGCTTCACCCCAAAATCCCACCTGCAACCCCCAAAACCCCTCAAATCACCCCCAAGACCCAGTCCCCCCAACACCTCCCAAATTCACTCCAAAATGTCTCCAATCCCCCTCAAAACCCTCCCAGATACCCCCAAATCCACCAAATTCACTCCCAGACCCATCTGGGACTCCCAAAAATCACCAAAATTCCCCGGAAAATCCACCTGCATCCCCCCAAATTCATCCCAAAATTCTCCCACGACTTCCAAATGCTCACCTGGATACCCCAAAATCGACAGAATTCACCCCAAAATACGTCTGGCATTCCCAAAACTCACCTGAGAACCCTAAAATTCACACGTATACCCTAAAATTCACCAAATTCACCCCAAAATTCCCCTGAGATCCCTAGAATTCCACAAATTCCCCCTAAAATTCAACTGGGACTCCCCACATTCCACAAATTCACCCCAAACCTCGCTACCCGGGATCCCCCAAAATTCCACAAATTCTCCCCCAAAATCAACCTGGGACCCCTCAAAACTCACCTGGATCTCCCCAAATCCCCGCCCCGCCCCGCCCCCCCCAATTCACCTGGGCACTCCCAAATCCCCAGAATTCAACCCAAAATTCACCTGGGACCCCAAAACCCTCCAAATTCGCTCCAAAATGATTGGCAACTTTACACACTCCATTTTCCCACAAAAGGATCTAGAGCCCTGTGCGCTTCGTATACAAACTAAATGCAAAAAAACTTTCTATTCATTCTCAGCAAAAAGACTTCCTATTCCTCCTTCTTTTGGACAAAACTGCCTTCACTTTCAAACTTATTCTCTTGCTCACTTACCTGCATAATGCTTAGTCCCTGTTCTGCATGCTCATTTTCTTCACTTTTACAAGGAATCCTCTCCTCATCTTCTTCTTCCTCTGCTTCTTCCATTTCCTGTGCCAAGATCACCCGTTTCTCTGTTAGATTTCTTTCTCCAGCTGATTTTTTGACAACTGTCCCTATCTTCTGGCACCGCTCGCTCGAGAGAGGCGATTGTCCCGCTCTGCTCTGGGCTGGGACTGCGCTCTCTTCAAGCCCTGGGGGCAATTTTGGATGCCACAGCGTCAGAAAGACCTCAGGCTATTGGAGAAATGTCCAAAGGAGGGACACAGGGATAGCGAAGAGGCTGGAGGGAAAGCCATACAAAGAGTGGCTCAGGGCATTTGGTTCAGCTGCAGAGAGGACACTGAGCTCACACCTCACTTGGGACCTCTCAGCTCCTCCCAAGGGCAGCACAGGGACAGCTTTGCTCTCTGCTCTCTGCGACCAGGGACAGGAGCCAAGGGAATGCCAGGAGCTGTGTCAGGGGACGATTAGGCTGGCTATCAGGGAAAGGTTTTTTTCCTCAGAGGCTGGTCGGGCACTGAATAGGTTCTCCAGGCAATGGGCACAGCCCCAAGGCTGCCAGAGATCCAGGAGCGTTTGGCCAATGCTCTCAGGGATGCAGAGGGTGGGACTGTTGGAGTGTCTGTGCAGGGCCAGGAGTTGGACTTTGACGATCCCTAGGGGTCCCTTCCGACTCAGGAAACTCTTACCATTTTCCCCTCTTTCCTCTCCTTGCACAATGCTCTCAGCTTACTGTTCCACCGCATGCTCCACTTCTGAAACCTCCGCTACTTCTTTCCAGTTCAAGCACAGTTCTACTGGTTACAATCCAAAGATAGACAGATTGAAAAACAACCAAAAAGAAACACCTGTTTGGAATGTCGTGGTCTTATCTGCATCTCCAGCTATGAAGTCGATTGTGCCTTGCAAGTTCTAAAAGCAAAACAACAACAACAAAAAACACCCACCACACCGTTTTAACATAGGGATTTGCCTTCTTCTAAGAAATCCATATCCCTTCTCAAAATGGATCTATTTCAGGAAGAGATCATCTTGAATAGATCACTTACTACCTAAAGAACCTGGAACACTCAAATCCGTAATGATAAGCCTGTTACCTTGTCGTTTTCTGTTCCAAAGGCAAATGCATTTGCTCAAGTGCCGTTTGTAACAAGGACAGAGCTCAAAGTGTGGCTCTGAGAAATGTTTTGGTTTCCCTCTCCTATCTCCATCAAAAGCACTTTCTTCAATGGCTGAAACAATACTTGATACAGTCTGAATTTTAAAGGTCATGAAAATTTTCTCCAAAGTGAAAAATTAATATAGCAGTCAGGTTTGAAACCAACGGGAATTTTTGTTTTACCTGTTTGAAGATTCCCTTCACACTAAAATGCTGGCTGATGGATACCTAGAAGAAATCAATTCCCACAAAATGCTTCTGGGTAAGCCATTACGTCATCCATTACAATTTGCTTCAGTGTCCCGTTCCTGTCCAATTGAAGGTCCCTGTTTAAGAGACTCAAGTGCGGAGAGAAATAAAATTAAATATGACTACAGTGCCTTTAAATCTAAATCGAACTTCCTGATCAATCTCATAAAACCTTTAGGCTAAATGTTGCCATTGATCTGTTTCTACTGAACACAATCACGTCCTGGCTTGTTAGAGATTAGTTCATTACAAAGAAAGAAACGCAGAGAAGTTAAAATATTTCCAAAGAAGCATTTGACATCCTTCCTTTTGGATGGGGAACCACACCAACACTGCTTACATAAGAGGTCAAATGACTGTCTTCCATGTTAGTTCTGCACTGTGCTCAGCGGAGCCTTTCTGGTTTATTTGCCTTTGACTTGGACATAAAGCTGAGTCTTGATTCAAGAAAAATCAATATTCACACTTGTTTTCATTTACACGGACATTGGCTTGGTCTCCTAAACAAAGAGAATGATGGGGAATTTTTGTACGAGTTCAGATAGGTAACATTCTCTTTCCGCAACCTGGCATTGTATTTTCACTTGGTCTGTTACCTCTGGCTTTGTTTTAACGGCTCAAATTATTAGGAAGAGTATCAAACCTCCAGCTCTAACCACAGTCCCACTGCGAGGTGTGTGAAGGTATGTGCATCTGCCCCTCAGGTCCACACTGCTCTTCTAATGTGCCTCTGATCGAGCAGGTAGGAAAGACCTCCTGGGTGTGTGAACAGTGCTGCTTCCTCTACGGCTTCAGAGCTGCTGCTAAGATCTTCAGGAAGGAGAGCGGTATTGTACCCATTTTTAGATGGTTTTTAAAGTTGCCGGTGCTTGGCTGTCTTAAACGTCTGAGTTCCTAGAACTTTGAATGAGATCAAATCTATGAGTGAAGAGATGATGGTGCAGACCAACTTCTGATTCCGGTGATCCAAGAATCTGCACTACTACTTTTACCTTCTGAATAAGGCATGGATGTGACGGTATGCACAGTAATACTGATGTGCTATGGTTTTTGAATGATAGCAGTCTTCCTTTGTCCCATTCCTAAACCGTGGGCATTATTTGCCTTAACCTTGTTCAGTAGGGACATTATTCTATATTCTTACATGAAGTGAAAAGCACTCTTTTTCCATACCTTCACACAACAGCATTAAAACAAGGCCTAAGTAGTACAACCAATGTTCAAAGATGCTCTACCTTTTAAGTTTACAAAACATACCAAATTCATACCTTGTTCTAAGTTGATCTCAAGAAGAAAGGGTGTTCTCCAAATACTCCTTCAGCTCTTCCTCACAGCTCACCGTTTGCCTTTTTTCTAAGATTGTATCCAGATCACTTTCATCATCTAAGGCCACATAAAAAAGCTAGTAAAAATGGTTTCGTAGATACTAAAATCTCCCCAGCTCTTTAGGATTCAAGGAAGTTAATTATGCACATATCTTCTACACCCAGAAGAGAAAGCTACCTCAGCAAAACTCATCGCCTATGAAAATCTTCCTAGATAATGAACACCTCTGACACTGCCACCCCAAGTTGGTGTTCTGAAACAATGAGAACCTCACATCCAATCAGACTCTAGACCTGCACAAGATCTCGTCATAGCAACTTGCAGCCACTTTCTACAGAAAGCAGCAGTGATCTCTATCGCTGTTGCCATACCAACAATAAGACAGGACTGTCCATTCAGCGTGAATCAAGCAGTTAGCAAAAATGCACCTGACAGAATGAAACTGAAGAGGAGAAATTCCCATCTAAAAGTCAAAGATTACATTTTTAATTTTATAGCAGGTATTTTGAATTTCAGAGGGCTCTTTGCATTAAGAAGTCCTGTCTTTATAGCACACCCTTGTTTTTATGTTTCTACCTGGATTATGGCCATTTAGCCGTCTCCTTCAAATCACTCCAAAGAAAAACATTCAAGTGAACAAGTTCTTTCTAAACTGCTGGAAGGTGAAATGAATGAGTAAGAGGATATGTAACATGATAAAAGGCTGCCTGGAATTTTACGACTGGTATCCAACATGGCGTCTTCTATCTGGAGAGTAAAAAAAAATCAGTCTCCAAGTAAACTGGTAAGAATGCGGATTCTCAAAACTTCTGTTTATTCTGGCACCATAAAGCACCAAATCACATTCTATAATTTATCCCTTTAGAAACAACTGCCCGACTTTTTTTATGTATAGAAAAGATTGGAAGACATTTGGGAGATCATTTCCAGCTCTTCCTGAAGTCTGATCTTAAGCAGACTGGGCCATACGTCATTCATCGCTATCCTATGTATTTCAGATAGAAATGATCATAAAAATACAATCTATTTCTATTACAAATAATAAACACAAGAATTATGAACACTTCCACATGAAACTCTTCCACACCAAACTGTTTCTCTGGAGTGTTTTGTCACACTATGGACCTCTTTCTAAGGTGACATCAATAGCCTACCACGCAGAAGGCATTGCAGGTGGGAGCACAGGAAGAACAGACTAATCCCAAGGAGTGATGAAGATATATGTCATCAAATAAAAGAAACGTACATCCACGTGCTCCACTTCTTCTTCAAACCTACATTTTCGTTTCTCAGTCATCTGAAGCATGTTGGAGTGCACAACTTCAGCATCTTCTGCTGTGCAAATGTTCACATCCAACAGGGTCATCTGAAGGAAAAGAAGAACAAATTATTGACATGCACAGAAGAAATACTGTGTGGCTTTCAGAGAGCCTGGCTAAACGTAGTGTTTCTTTTCTTGTGATGGACAGAGATAGATTCAGCCTCCCACATGCCATATTAGATTACTAAACAATACCATCTGGTTGGACACAAAGGGAGAAATTGAGGCAGAGGTGGAATTTCTTTCCCAAGATAAGACAGATTTAGCACAAGGGCTGAGGCTCCTTGCATCTTCCACATTCATGTAGGACAGCACTCCCTTCATTACTGGCATTTGTTACGGCTTTTCCACATTTCAAGCACAAATACCGACTACTACTGTGAAACCAAACGGATGGCTTACTTTTTGAACAGAGTAAGGAGGAGGTTAAAAAGGAATTCCACTTGTTATCTCACTGTCTGGTGCATCCTCAGACGCACTTTACTCTTAATGACACATTGGACCACGGCTATCACAGCCAAAAGCTGTGGCACTCAACTTGCACATCTGCCCTTTCTCCTGACATTTGCCCTCGACCAGCTCATACTGGATGCTCATTTTCTCCACGCACTCCACATTAGGGCTGTCTGAATGATACGGAACAGACCACAGTCAAAATTCCCATCTTTCACAGTGCAGTGTGACATGGAAACATGACAGAGGCCATGTGCTGAATCTCAGCACACGGAACAGATGCCAGCAGTGCCTACAGACACCAGACATTACCAGCCAAAGAAATCAAGACATTTTCATACACAGCTGTTTATCATTACGCTTCAAAGTAGCAAGGTACTTAACAATCGCTACCAACTTCTTTGCTACCATACAGGCTACAAACATCCCAACTGGATGTGCTCTGGAGCAAGAGAAGGCAGACACAGAGCGGGAAGGCATGCTGCAAGGACACAGAGAAAGGAAGTATCTCCAATACTTCCCCTCTTCTTCTCATACTTCCCCTCTTCTTCTCCAGGAGTTAAAAAGGAGTATTTTTGTATGACTGAGAAGGGATCCACGTCAAAATTAACATTTGATTTCCCCCAGATTCATTCTAACCGAGCCAGTTCCTGCTAGATCTCCCCATGCACAGGTGTTTGTACTGGCCAAAGGAAAGCCATGCCACAGGCAGCTTCTTTGGCTCTTACTGCCACCTCCAAGCAACTGAGAAGGTATGTGGCAACACACGGAACAAAGAATAGAGCAAACATGCACTCTCAAAGCAACCGTCTGCCTCATCGTTGCCCAGGAGAAAAGAAAATATTGCTTGAATTCCAGACTGTTCTTAGGATTTCCCGACCTACCTAGACTTTTGTTTCAATTCTCCAGAGTTCTGCACCATTCGTTTCCATCAGATTTGGCACGTGTTGGAGGCAACAGGGTGCTATCAAAGCAGGAAACAAGAGTCAGGTATCCTAAAATACAAACCAGTCAGTACTTCAAATATAAAATTATGAATCCGAATATCCATACTACTGGGCGTTCTTTTATTTACAGCCATCTTGGCAATGAAAATAAACCTGAGATTGTTGTTGTTCAAGGCCAACTGTTTACTGCCCGATAAGGAACTAACTGTCATCTACCTGGTTCCTACATCCACCGTAAAAAACCTCCCTGTAAAGATCGTAATGCATTGCACCCACACCAATGTGTCTTGTGTTCAGGATGGATATTCAAACGTAGCAACGTTAGATTTCTATCCAGACTCCTCTCTTCATTTATTCCGCAAATAAAATCCCACGCCATGGAGAAAAAAATGCCTTGACAAAAACACCAAGTTCTAGCTCTCCACCCCTCTTTGCCCATTTCTGCTATGTTTCGAGATTTACTTCTGCATTCCTCCATTTTTAGAGCCTGATCGCCACCTATTAAGTGTAGCTGGGGCACTGAAAATCAAGAATGCATTTTTTCCATTCAAAAGAGCTGTACAGAAATAGATGTAGACCCTGCCTTACTGCTGCATTTAGCAATCACACATTGACAGGAAGCAAAGTGCATTTTGTAGCCAAGTCCTTCATTAACTCCAGCAACAATTGTTTTCCTTTATGCTATACCCTCTTTTGCCATACCCGATATATTGCAAAACCTTCAGTCTCTCTTCACTGAGTACCATCTGCTCCTTTATCAACTTTTCCATTTCCATATTCACAGTTGGGGGATTCTGTATTTCTTCACTTGCCATAAATTCTCTGCAGGATGGAAAGTAGATATGTAGAATGGAATCACATGATATATGTGATATCATACGTGGTATCACGTAGAAAGAAAAAATGATCAAGTATTACTTTAACAGAAACCAAAAGTGAACACTAGCCTCTTGGTGTTGCTCATTGTCCAAAAGAAGACTGCCAAATTTCTGACCTGAAACTCTGAACTCCACACTTCTTTTGCATGAGCTTCCAGTCCCTTGCCATTTCAGTTGATGCCATTTTTCTTTCTCAAGCTCTGATTTCATTCGATTCAAGAGTAGCTTGGCAGTTGCCCTCTCATTATCCAGCAGTGCTCCGTTTATATTCTGTGTATTAAAAAACAAAACCAGAAGTAGAAGCAGCATACAACATGCAAAAACAAACCAAAAATTGTCTCTTCTACAGAAAATGAGGGGAGAAAAGAACACAAATGATAACCAATACCCCGTCAAGTAGAAATTTCTTCTATATTTCAGTGATTGATAGGCAGAAAAAATGAATTTCATCTGGGGAAAGAAAGACATTCTAGGAATATTCAGACTGCTATCTTGCCCCAGGTAAAACATTTACCATGGCCTTAGCGTTAATGAGCTTGTGAACATCAGCTGCCAAGAGGAAGGACATTTCCTCCAGTTTCACACAATACTTGGTCAGTACATCTGCTATCTGTGCAATCAAAGAATACAGAAAAGCAACAACAATGAAAAGTAGAACTCAAATATCAATTTCCCAAGTTAAAAATCTACATGAACAAGACAATTTTTCCATTCAAGTGAATTCGATTTAATTAATTCATTAACTACATAAGTAGCATTCTCACGTTCAAGAGTAGAATTCAAAGAATCGACGTTGCTTCTTCTGAGACATTGAAGCCTGAGTAGATCCCAACTTCAAATCTAGTAGGACGGCATGAAAGCAATACCTGCTACATTTAGTACATGTAAACTACAAAGAACATCTAGAACAGCTCTAAAAGATGCACAAACCCATGAACTTTGAAGGAGACGCTAGCAAGAAATGTGGAAATAGGCTTTATCTGCCCAGTGCTTTTCCCAAAAGCACGGGCACTCCTTGGCGTCAGTGAGAGTCTCTGTCTCATTACTCAGCAGCTGGCTTAGGGTAAAAAAGGATGCATGCAATCACTTCATTCCTGTTCATGACATAAACTTACTGCATCATCATGGAAGCCATTTACTTGGAAATATAGCCTAAAAAATAGGTGTCAGACTGGGTACATATCTAGATTGCTATGAGCAAAACCAATTTCTTTTTAACAGGAAAGCCATACAATATGCCTGCCATGGCAAATATTAGTCTACTAGCCCTGCACTTCAACGGGCAGTGAGCAGTTCATGACACCAAGTTTACGTTTGGCAAGGAGACAGTCTATTTATTACAAGCCCCTAGTTCTAGAACCAAGAATTCAGGAGTTGCTCATTCCCAATGAAAATCTGTCCATTTCATACCTTTGGGGTTTTATGCTTCTGTTCTTTACCTGTCTTGAGTGTGGCTTTCTTGTGAAGTCACTGATGGGTGTTTTTCCAACACATTTCTGCTGATTACACGGTAATTGCGTGGCATCAGCAGACATCTCTGAATGCCTCTTGAAAGTATGCTTTTTACTCTTCCTAGAGGACCTTGTCTTCTTCTTTCCTTCACCCAAAAGGTGGGCTAAGTGAGCCTTCAAAGAACCATCATCTCAACAATTAGAATTCTTTCAAACCTACTGAATGGAGAACAGCGACAAAAAAATTTTAAAAAGACTAGTACGTGAAAGACAACAGAAGAGAAAGGTAAAATAATGAATCCTACATGCCACGTGCATAACTCTCTTCATTCAAGGCTATTTTCAAAATGAGAAAAAAAAAAAAAAAAAAATCATCTTTTCCTCAGAGAGGAAAAGTGGAGTAACTGGATTGTGTTGCCTTGCCTACAGTTACCAGAAAAGTCAACAGCTGAGTTGAAAACTCCTGAAGCTGGCTAACTACACCTCTAAATGTTTTACTACTGTGTTATGATTCTGTCTTCAGTTAATAGAACCCGATATACAACAAAGAGATGGGAGCACATGGAGATGCATTGGAGAGCCTACGCTGGAGGTAACACATTCATTTTTTACTCAAACAAATCCAAATTAGAAATGTTGAAAATTACCTGGGGCCATTTCAACAGCCAGCAAACTGACTAACACAACCAATCTTTGGCTTCTATTCAATCCTTTGCTTGTTTTACCTGGACCTTGAAGATCTGTCTGCAGCCTTCCTCTCTGCAAATATATCACACTCGTCCTATTGAGAACCCATGGCTCATCACAGCTGCTTCGCCACGCCTGCTTCCAGAAGAACCGGCAACTACAAGCTGGGAGCCAAGAGATACAACACTTCACTTGGAAAAGGGCCTTCCATGAATCCTAGAATCCCAGAATGGTTTGGACTGGAAGCGACCTTAGAGACAAATTATCTTCTTCCCACATCCTGACACGGGCAGGGACACTTTTCCACTAGTCCAGGTTGCTCCATGTCCGCTCCAGCCTGGCCCTGGACGCTTCCTGCCATGGGGCTCCTACACAGCCTCTTTGAGCAACATGTGCCTCAGCACCCACCCAAGGAAGAATTCCTTTCCAATATCCCATCTATCCCAGCCCTCTGGCAGTTTGAAGCTATTCCCCCTTGTCCTGCGAGTCCAGACCCTTTTCCAAAGTCCCTCCCCAGCTATCTTGGAGCCCCAGCAGGCACTGCAAGGGGCTCGAAGATCTCCCTGGAGCCTTCTGTTCTCCAGATTGGACACCCTCAGCTCTCCCAGTCTGTCCTAGAGCAAAGAAGCTCCACCTTTCAAAGCACCTTAGACGCCTCCTACCGCCCAAACTCGATGGCAACGCTGGCCTTCCGGGCCCTACGGATATCGCTTCCGGTGTCGCTCGGAGTCACTCCCGGCTCTCTTCCCGCCCCCCATGGGGCCCTCAGGCGATGCCGCTCCTACGCCACTTCTGCCGCTGTCAGACCAACGGGGGGGCGGGGGGCCAGCCCAGACTCATCCACAATCCACACTGTCCTCGGCGGCTGCTGCGGGCTCATGGCGGCCCACACACCCGGAAGCAGAGCTCCGAACACAGAGGATCATAGCCCCACATTTGTGTTCGTCTCTGCACAAGGCAGGCCAGTCTTGCCATGCCCGGACTTTTCAGTTCAGCACGAGAATGAGAATACACCTGCGCCATGGGGGAGGAAACCTCTAAAGACTCCCTCATACGTGGTCGCTCAACTTAATGCCTAGGCACTTGCCATTCCTAAGGCTACACTAAAGCCTTTTTTACCTTGCGGGTAAGAAATGCCGTTGTTCTCGTGTGCAGCTAAAGGCGCAGCACAGGCAGGCCGGGGCAAAAGCTGGGGCAGAGCCCTTCCTCACACCTTCGCTGTGCTGTACTCCATGCAGCTAGAGCGAAGCGAGAAGGACGCGAGGAAGAAAAAGGCGTTCTTAAAGTAGCACCCTGGCAGCAGCCCTGAAAAGGCGCATAACACACGGCGTCTCGCTGCCCTCCGTTCTACATACTCGCGGCTCCCTCTGCCGACTTGCAAAAGTTGCTACCAGAGCAGAGGCGGCCAGATTGAAGAGGCAGTGCCTAGGTTCACCTTCTCCTTACTGCACGTAAGCCACGTCCAGCTCCTCGCTGCACTCTGGATTTCCCTTCTCCGCGGCACTTACCGTGGTGCTGTGTGCAACTCGGCGCCTAGAAGCGACCGCCAATGCTTTCAAAGCGGGCTGCAAGGGAACCAAGGAGCAGCACAAGCAGCAGTGCTTCAGCTTGCTCCTTCCGACTGCTAAGGGCACTTGGGAGGGCAAGCGAGAGTCAACCACCTTCCTCTCCTAGTAGCCTGTAACGTGGTGCACACAAGCACGGGACGAGTGCTGCTTCGTTCACCGCCCTCGCCCACGCCTGGCGCTGCTTTCACTTGCCGGCGGCCAGAAGCCGCTGCAGGGGCGCCACACAGCCAGCAGTGTGCCGGCAGCCAAGAGCTAGAGAACGCTGCTTCTGCCCAAGCCCGCCTAGGGCGTGCACCTTTGTTCTCAGAGCTCCGTGCAACAGTCTGCCTCTCTCGCAGTTCGAATGGAAAACGAAAGCTTTTCGCCTACGCCCTTCACAGAGATCCGTTGCCAGGACGAGAATGCCTTGTGGCCGGAGCTCGCCCCCGCCGCGAGGAAGCTGCTATTAGCACCGCGTTGCAGGGACACGTCTCGCTTCTTGACTACGTGCTCAGCGCTCTCCGAATTCGCCGCTAGCTCCACGGTCTTTCTCAGCTGCAAGTAGCAGCGCTCACAGTACATAGAGCTTCGCAAGGACCGAAGACCCGGAGGGAAGTATCGCACTCGAAAATGTGCCAGGATAGAGACGTTCTACACTGAGTAGAGACACAGACAGACAGAGAGTTCTACACTGCCCCTTCTCGTCGGCCATCTTGTGCTCTGCTGCCTCTGCTGTGACGAATGGGTCCTTGAAAGGCGAGCGACAGCGGCTCTCCAGGCACTGAAAAGAGTTCCCTAGGGACTTTTCGATGTAAAACTTTTTCCACCTCCAAAAATACATGGGTAAGTCCTAAAAGTTTTGGTTTTCTTAAGAATAGTTTCGCCCAAGTTTTGCTGTTCTAAACACCCATGGTTTCAGTCTTCACTTAACTGCTTGTTTCTGTCTTTTTGGCTAGTGGCAATCTAATTCTAAGGTAACTAGATGTGTTGGAAATCCATAAATTACATCTCAAGTTAGATGGGAAAATTGGCTCGGAAGAAAATGGAATTGAGAATTTGGAAAGAATCCAGAGTGAGCTGATGTCACAATCCGAGATTCCCTTGGGTTCCAAATCCTTTCATTTGTGTTTTTGTGGGCTTTTTGAAGGCGGTGTACAGTTGAAGCCATGATTTAGCTGCGGTGAGACCTGCTCTGCTGTAAAAGCATTATTTTCTCAGTGAGCATGGACAACAGTTAGAGTGTCGTCTTTTAAGATTCCCTGCACTCCACTTATGGTGGCAAAAGCAGTGCCTTGACTGTAATCATAAAAGTGATTACAGCTTCATTGCTTTGACATCATGTAGGATGCTTCCTCCATCTGCTGTGGTCAGCATTAAGTAACAGATTTCTCAGTTTCTAGGAAGAGTCTAGCAAACAATCACCTTGCTCCTTCTCTTGCATTTATTCATCACTGCTATGCTGCTATACAGACAGGTAGTCTGTTTATGATTCAACAATTCAATGGGACATCAAGTAAATAACAAAGCAAAACTAACTACCGAAAGCACTATAAGGGCCAGAGATTAGCTTGGATCAAAACAGGTATTCTCCTAGCATTGTTTACAAACGAGTCAGCATGTGAAACAGAAGGCACAATGTAGTTTGTGCCTTGTTTTGGGCATGCCCGGAAGAAGGAAATTCTGATTTCACATACGGGAAAAGAAATGTTGACATTTGAATGAGATTGTTCATACCCCAGTAAAGGTTGCTTTGAAAGGTTGTGGAAGTCCTGTTAGGAAACATGGCTTTACAAGTCCTTTCCACCAGGAGACAACAGCTGCAGAACATCTGGGTGTGCCAGTGTTGAGAGCACCAGCAAAGATCAAAGTGGAGAAGTTGGTGAACAATGGCAGTGGCCTGGCGGAGGGCAAGTGGGGTGCTGGCTGTGGGACCAGGGGAGTCCTGACTGATTTAGGAGGCGTGTGATGGTCTGTGCCAGCAAGCAGAATAGTGCTGTGGCCTTGGCACACTGCTAATACTGGAATTCAGTGGGGTCACTGGGCAGGCTGAGTGTGTGAGCTGCTGGAGGGACCCAGGTTGCCCACATGTAAACATCCAGTCTCACTCTTGCCAGCCACAGAAAGGAGCAGGATGTGGCTGCTGGCGATGCCTGTCACGTATATGTAGTGTATATGTGTGCTATCCCAGCCTGCTGGGAACGCTTCTTCTTTGGGACTGCTTGGGCTGAGGGAGAGAAAGCAGTGGTAGTTTCTGAGGTTTCGAGTTTGCTCGAGTTTCTCAGGCTGTTTCTGGAGCCACCCAGAGTTCTCTTCCTTGAAGCATTTCAAGTCCTGCTAATTTTCAAAATTCAAACAGACACAGCCCTAAGCTAGTTGATCTGACTTCAGAGCTATTCTTACGCTGAGCTGTTGGATGATCTGATCTCCTGAGATGTCTTCCATCTCAGTTTATGACCTGGTTCTTGTGAAAAGTAGGATCTTTTAGCCTGGAGAAGAGAGGTTTCTGGAGAGACAGTATTGTGGCCTTTGAATATGTAAAGAGGGTATAAGACAAATGGAGAAAGACTTTTTAGGAAAGTTTGCAGAGACAGGATAAGGGGCCATGCTTTCAAACTGAGACTAGGTTTAGATTGGCTAAAAGGAAAAACTTTTCTACAATGAAGCTGGTGAGACACTCAAACGGGTGTTCCAGAGAAGTTGTGGATGCCCCATCATTGAGAGTGCTCCTTATCAGTTTGGCTAGTCTTGAGCAATTTGATCTACTGTAAGATCTACCTGGCAAGGAAGTTGGACTACATGATCTTTAATCACAGACTGTTGTATGATTCCGTGGAAGACAGAATGCAGTAAAGTTCATATTTCAGATTTTGGCGCAGACATATTTATTTTTTCTCACTTTATGCATCATTGCAATGACAACTTGTTAGCTTCTGAAATGATTAGCTGAGATTGATTTCCTTCCTTAGTTTCATTTTCTCTGTTATTCCTTCACTCTTGGACTTTTTTTTTCACTAGATTCCCTCTTTCAGTAAACTGCCCTTAAGTATCACTTTGCTCCCCACCTGGCTTTTTTTTTTTTTTTCAATGACACCTTTTCACTGGTTCGTTTTGGGCCTTTGCTGCTTGAAGTCCAGCAGCCTCCTTGTCTGAGCATTACGGAGCTTTCTTTACAGCTTCATCACTATGCAAAAAGCCATAAATTACTGTGTTCCATCTCACATACCATCAAGTATCACACTAATATTCCCTCTGCTGAATAGCTGGTTGGTTTACATAGACCAGCCAAATACCAGGAAATCCAGATGGCAGCAAGAATCTTGTAGACTACTCCCGCTGTTCATTTAAATTCTGGAGAAGTCACGTGAGGTATCACATTCTCTTGAAAGAAGTGTCTATCATCTCGGACATTCTAGAATGGGCTATTAATATTGTCATGAGTTTCTGGCTAGACTTTTTAGTATGCAAATTCAAATTCAAATGATCTGAAATGATAGAACTTCAAGAACTTTTTTTTCCCAGAATCGAAGTATGATGGAGTTCCATAGGGAGAATCTTAATCTTAGTTATTCTATTCCATCTCACATCATGGCTGGGGGAAGGGAGAAGGGAGTATCTTTGGGGGACAATGGGTTCCGGTGTAGTCAGTAAGCTGGGCAGAGGAGCCATCAGGTATTTTCTGTTGTTGGGCGGGGGGGGGGGGGGGGGGATTCGTGTGAACTCTTCCTTTCTTGTACCCTGCCACTAGTATTGTTGCTAAAATTGTTTGTTTTCTCATCCAAGTGACAAAATCAGCACACTTAATGAGGGATGAAGAGGGAGCAGCGACCTCAGAACAGGAGGAAGAAGAAGCAGAGCCTGCTGTCCTCCAGAAGAAAAAAACACTACCAGCCAATTTTGCATCATCTGTGAACTTCCTGGGCGTGTACTCTATGCCCTTGTCCAGAACACTGAGCAAGATATTAAACAGGACTGGGCCCAAGACTGAGCCTTGGGGACCAGCTGGATGAACTCTATTTCCCACCACTCTGTGGGCCTGGCCATCACCCAGTTTGTCACCCAGCAAACAGCCCACCCATGCAAACCATAAGCAGACAGTTTCTTCAGGAGAATGATGTGAGACTCATTGCAAAAAGGATCAGGGAGATGCCTAGGAAGAGTCTCAGGTGAATCCAGGAGACTATAGTGGAGGACTATTCAGTTTTCCAATCAATTTGCTTAAAAAACTCTACAAAACCGTAATAAACAAACAAACAAACAAACAAACAAACAAAAAAAGCAGACCAAACAAACACACAGAACCCCCCAACCAATAATCCCCAAAGAGACAAAAAAAGCCCCCAAAAAAGCCCACCAAAAAACCCACCCAAAACTGAAAAAAAACCCCAAACCCAACACAAAAAATCAGGGTGAAGGTTTTTAGTAACTTTAAAAATAACAAAACAAAACAAAACAAAAAAAACCCCAGAAAGTCACATTTCTAAAGGTGCTGTCCCAGCCTCTTCTCTCAGCAGGGAGGACATCCTGAAGTGGAGCCAGTTGGAAGAAAGCGGGACAGGGCAGCACCTGGGCCATTGTCTCAGGACGGCCCTGTGGCTGCCCCATTGCCAAAACCTGGACACATAAATCAAACACAGGTATGCACATGTGCTTAGACACAGCAAAAATTATATTTGTCTGAAAAGAATACTGGTCCATTTCTATCACTGGAAAGAGCATAATGCCTCGTCTCAGCTTTCTTTTCAGTCATTACAAATGTTTCGAAAATAAAGGAGTGCAGAAAATGGAAATATCCAAGATCAACATGAGGACCAGTAACAAAGATTCCATTTTTGAAACTGCATTGGGAATCCTCTGCAGAAATTGACTCAGAGCTCTAAGATTTACAAAAAAGACCAAGAGGACTGGAGTCAATACAACACAGTGTCTGGAGACTTCAGCTGGTTACCTTGATTTCTCAAATATGATGGAGAAAGCACCTTAGCAACTACAGCTGCCAGTTCTCTCAGGGCCCTGACATGCCTCTGGGTGGGTCCCATGGTCTTGCATGCTCAGGTTCCTCAAGTGGTCTGAAAGCTGACCTGATACTATGGGTTAGAATCAAGTCCACCAGTCCAATAACCTGAGAGATGTGGAAATAGTGACTGGCAGTAAAAATTGAGACCAACACTTGTTGAGTACCTCAGCCTTCTCCTTGTCTGTTGTCACTAGTCCTGTCTGGCTTATGGGGGTGGGGGGGGGGGGGGGAATAGGGGAGGTGTGATAGGTTTCTTTTCATCTTCCTTTTCCCACTGAAATACCCGTAGGTGCCTTTATTATTCTTAGTTTTGGCATGCTTTTCCAAATTCAGCTTCAACTGAGCCTTAGCTATACTGATCCCATCCTCACACACTCATGTGTTACCACTGTATTTTTCCCATGATTTGTCTCGCTGTGTATTGTCTGCATATTACCTACTTGCATCACATCTATTAATTTTCAATAACCTTCTGGCTTTAACTTGTTTTCAAAAAAAACCCTTTTTGAACCTTTCCACCTCAGAAATTCACCTGGGAAACCCCAAATCCCCAAAATTCACCCCGAAGTCCCCCCTGGGACGCTCAGCACTCACCTGGCAACTCCCAAAAGCCCACAAATTCACCCCAAAATTCACGGGGGACCCCCAAATCCCAGGGCTTCACCCCAAAATCCCACCTGCAACCCCCAAAACCCCTCAAATCACCCCCAAGACCCAGTCCCCCCAACACCTCCCAAATTCACTCCAAAATGTCTCCAATCCCCCTCAAAACCCTCCCAGATACCCCCAAATCCACCAAATTCACTCCCAGACCCATCTGGGACTCCCAAAAATCACCAAAATTCCCCGGAAAATCCACCTGCATCCCCCCAAATTCATCCCAAAATTCTCCCACGACTTCCAAATGCTCACCTGGATACCCCAAAATCGACAGAATTCACCCCAAAATACGTCTGGCATTCCCAAAACTCACCTGAGAACCCTAAAATTCACACGTATACCCTAAAATTCACCAAATTCACCCCAAAATTCCCCTGAGATCCCTAGAATTCCACAAATTCCCCCTAAAATTCAACTGGGACTCCCCACATTCCACAAATTCACCCCAAACCTCGCTACCCGGGATCCCCCAAAATTCCACAAATTCTCCCCCAAAATCAACCTGGGACCCCTCAAAACTCACCTGGATCTCCCCAAATCCCCGCCCCGCCCCGCCCCCCCCAATTCACCTGGGCACTCCCAAATCCCCAGAATTCAACCCAAAATTCACCTGGGACCCCAAAACCCTCCAAATTCGCTCCAAAATGATTGGCAACTTTACACACTCCATTTTCCCACAAAAGGATCTAGAGCCCTGTGCGCTTCGTATACAAACTAAATGCAAAAAAACTTTCTATTCATTCTCAGCAAAAAGACTTCCTATTCCTCCTTCTTTTGGACAAAACTGCCTTCACTTTCAAACTTATTCTCTTGCTCACTTACCTGCATAATGCTTAGTCCCTGTTCTGCATGCTCATTTTCTTCACTTTTACAAGGAATCCTCTCCTCATCTTCTTCTTCCTCTGCTTCTTCCATTTCCTGTGCCAAGATCACCCGTTTCTCTGTTAGATTTCTTTCTCCAGCTGATTTTTTGACAACTGTCCCTATCTTCTGGCACCGCTCGCTCGAGAGAGGCGATTGTCCCGCTCTGCTCTGGGCTGGGACTGCGCTCTCTTCAAGCCCTGGGGGCAATTTTGGATGCCACAGCGTCAGAAAGACCTCAGGCTATTGGAGAAATGTCCAAAGGAGGGACACAGGGATAGCGAAGAGGCTGGAGGGAAAGCCATACAAAGAGTGGCTCAGGGCATTTGGTTCAGCTGCAGAGAGGACACTGAGCTCACACCTCACTTGGGACCTCTCAGCTCCTCCCAAGGGCAGCACAGGGACAGCTTTGCTCTCTGCTCTCTGCGACCAGGGACAGGAGCCAAGGGAATGCCAGGAGCTGTGTCAGGGGACGATTAGGCTGGCTATCAGGGAAAGGTTTTTTTCCTCAGAGGCTGGTCGGGCACTGAATAGGTTCTCCAGGCAATGGGCACAGCCCCAAGGCTGCCAGAGATCCAGGAGCGTTTGGCCAATGCTCTCAGGGATGCAGAGGGTGGGACTGTTGGAGTGTCTGTGCAGGGCCAGGAGTTGGACTTTGACGATCCCTAGGGGTCCCTTCCGACTCAGGAAACTCTTACCATTTTCCCCTCTTTCCTCTCCTTGCACAATGCTCTCAGCTTACTGTTCCACCGCATGCTCCACTTCTGAAACCTCCGCTACTTCTTTCCAGTTCAAGCACAGTTCTACTGGTTACAATCCAAAGATAGACAGATTGAAAAACAACCAAAAAGAAACACCTGTTTGGAATGTCGTGGTCTTATCTGCATCTCCAGCTATGAAGTCGATTGTGCCTTGCAAGTTCTAAAAGCAAAACAACAACAACAAAAAACACCCACCACACCGTTTTAACATAGGGATTTGCCTTCTTCTAAGAAATCCATATCCCTTCTCAAAATGGATCTATTTCAGGAAGAGATCATCTTGAATAGATCACTTACTACCTAAAGAACCTGGAACACTCAAATCCGTAATGATAAGCCTGTTACCTTGTCGTTTTCTGTTCCAAAGGCAAATGCATTTGCTCAAGTGCCGTTTGTAACAAGGACAGAGCTCAAAGTGTGGCTCTGAGAAATGTTTTGGTTTCCCTCTCCTATCTCCATCAAAAGCACTTTCTTCAATGGCTGAAACAATACTTGATACAGTCTGAATTTTAAAGGTCATGAAAATTTTCTCCAAAGTGAAAAATTAATATAGCAGTCAGGTTTGAAACCAACGGGAATTTTTGTTTTACCTGTTTGAAGATTCCCTTCACACTAAAATGCTGGCTGATGGATACCTAGAAGAAATCAATTCCCACAAAATGCTTCTGGGTAAGCCATTACGTCATCCATTACAATTTGCTTCAGTGTCCCGTTCCTGTCCAATTGAAGGTCCCTGTTTAAGAGACTCAAGTGCGGAGAGAAATAAAATTAAATATGACTACAGTGCCTTTAAATCTAAATCGAACTTCCTGATCAATCTCATAAAACCTTTAGGCTAAATGTTGCCATTGATCTGTTTCTACTGAACACAATCACGTCCTGGCTTGTTAGAGATTAGTTCATTACAAAGAAAGAAACGCAGAGAAGTTAAAATATTTCCAAAGAAGCATTTGACATCCTTCCTTTTGGATGGGGAACCACACCAACACTGCTTACATAAGAGGTCAAATGACTGTCTTCCATGTTAGTTCTGCACTGTGCTCAGCGGAGCCTTTCTGGTTTATTTGCCTTTGACTTGGACATAAAGCTGAGTCTTGATTCAAGAAAAATCAATATTCACACTTGTTTTCATTTACACGGACATTGGCTTGGTCTCCTAAACAAAGAGAATGATGGGGAATTTTTGTACGAGTTCAGATAGGTAACATTCTCTTTCCGCAACCTGGCATTGTATTTTCACTTGGTCTGTTACCTCTGGCTTTGTTTTAACGGCTCAAATTATTAGGAAGAGTATCAAACCTCCAGCTCTAACCACAGTCCCACTGCGAGGTGTGTGAAGGTATGTGCATCTGCCCCTCAGGTCCACACTGCTCTTCTAATGTGCCTCTGATCGAGCAGGTAGGAAAGACCTCCTGGGTGTGTGAACAGTGCTGCTTCCTCTACGGCTTCAGAGCTGCTGCTAAGATCTTCAGGAAGGAGAGCGGTATTGTACCCATTTTTAGATGGTTTTTAAAGTTGCCGGTGCTTGGCTGTCTTAAACGTCTGAGTTCCTAGAACTTTGAATGAGATCAAATCTATGAGTGAAGAGATGATGGTGCAGACCAACTTCTGATTCCGGTGATCCAAGAATCTGCACTACTACTTTTACCTTCTGAATAAGGCATGGATGTGACGGTATGCACAGTAATACTGATGTGCTATGGTTTTTGAATGATAGCAGTCTTCCTTTGTCCCATTCCTAAACCGTGGGCATTATTTGCCTTAACCTTGTTCAGTAGGGACATTATTCTATATTCTTACATGAAGTGAAAAGCACTCTTTTTCCATACCTTCACACAACAGCATTAAAACAAGGCCTAAGTAGTACAACCAATGTTCAAAGATGCTCTACCTTTTAAGTTTACAAAACATACCAAATTCATACCTTGTTCTAAGTTGATCTCAAGAAGAAAGGGTGTTCTCCAAATACTCCTTCAGCTCTTCCTCACAGCTCACCGTTTGCCTTTTTTCTAAGATTGTATCCAGATCACTTTCATCATCTAAGGCCACATAAAAAAGCTAGTAAAAATGGTTTCGTAGATACTAAAATCTCCCCAGCTCTTTAGGATTCAAGGAAGTTAATTATGCACATATCTTCTACACCCAGAAGAGAAAGCTACCTCAGCAAAACTCATCGCCTATGAAAATCTTCCTAGATAATGAACACCTCTGACACTGCCACCCCAAGTTGGTGTTCTGAAACAATGAGAACCTCACATCCAATCAGACTCTAGACCTGCACAAGATCTCGTCATAGCAACTTGCAGCCACTTTCTACAGAAAGCAGCAGTGATCTCTATCGCTGTTGCCATACCAACAATAAGACAGGACTGTCCATTCAGCGTGAATCAAGCAGTTAGCAAAAATGCACCTGACAGAATGAAACTGAAGAGGAGAAATTCCCATCTAAAAGTCAAAGATTACATTTTTAATTTTATAGCAGGTATTTTGAATTTCAGAGGGCTCTTTGCATTAAGAAGTCCTGTCTTTATAGCACACCCTTGTTTTTATGTTTCTACCTGGATTATGGCCATTTAGCCGTCTCCTTCAAATCACTCCAAAGAAAAACATTCAAGTGAACAAGTTCTTTCTAAACTGCTGGAAGGTGAAATGAATGAGTAAGAGGATATGTAACATGATAAAAGGCTGCCTGGAATTTTACGACTGGTATCCAACATGGCGTCTTCTATCTGGAGAGTAAAAAAAAATCAGTCTC
Source organism: Sturnus vulgaris (assembly GCF_052056855.1). Classification (NCBI taxonomy): domain Eukaryota; kingdom Metazoa; phylum Chordata; class Aves; order Passeriformes; family Sturnidae; genus Sturnus; species Sturnus vulgaris. Next base: position 27,638 of record NW_028276404.1, read on the forward strand.
CAAGTAAACTGGTAAGAATGCGGATTCTCAAAACTTCTGTTTATTCTGGCACCATAAAGCACCAAATCACATTCTATAATTTATCCCTTTAGAAACAACTGCCCGACTTTTTTTATGTATAGAAAAGATTGGAAGACATTTGGGAGATCATTTCCAGCTCTTCCTGAAGTCTGATCTTAAGCAGACTGGGCCATACGTCATTCATCGCTATCCTATGTATTTCAGATAGAAATGATCATAAAAATACAATCTATTTCTATTACAAATAATAAACACAAGAATTATGAACACTTCCACATGAAACTCTTCCACACCAAACTGTTTCTCTGGAGTGTTTTGTCACACTATGGACCTCTTTCTAAGGTGACATCAATAGCCTACCACGCAGAAGGCATTGCAGGTGGGAGCACAGGAAGAACAGACTAATCCCAAGGAGTGATGAAGATATATGTCATCAAATAAAAGAAACGTACATCCACGTGCTCCACTTCTTCTTCAAACCTACATTTTCGTTTCTCAGTCATCTGAAGCATGTTGGAGTGCACAACTTCAGCATCTTCTGCTGTGCAAATGTTCACATCCAACAGGGTCATCTGAAGGAAAAGAAGAACAAATTATTGACATGCACAGAAGAAATACTGTGTGGCTTTCAGAGAGCCTGGCTAAACGTAGTGTTTCTTTTCTTGTGATGGACAGAGATAGATTCAGCCTCCCACATGCCATATTAGATTACTAAACAATACCATCTGGTTGGACACAAAGGGAGAAATTGAGGCAGAGGTGGAATTTCTTTCCCAAGATAAGACAGATTTAGCACAAGGGCTGAGGCTCCTTGCATCTTCCACATTCATGTAGGACAGCACTCCCTTCATTACTGGCATTTGTTACGGCTTTTCCACATTTCAAGCACAAATACCGACTACTACTGTGAAACCAAACGGATGGCTTACTTTTTGAACAGAGTAAGGAGGAGGTTAAAAAGGAATTCCACTTGTTATCTCACTGTCTGGTGCATCCTCAGACGCACTTTACTCTTAATGACACATTGGACCACGGCTATCACAGCCAAAAGCTGTGGCACTCAACTTGCACATCTGCCCTTTCTCCTGACATTTGCCCTCGACCAGCTCATACTGGATGCTCATTTTCTCCACGCACTCCACATTAGGGCTGTCTGAATGATACGGAACAGACCACAGTCAAAATTCCCATCTTTCACAGTGCAGTGTGACATGGAAACATGACAGAGGCCATGTGCTGAATCTCAGCACACGGAACAGATGCCAGCAGTGCCTACAGACACCAGACATTACCAGCCAAAGAAATCAAGACATTTTCATACACAGCTGTTTATCATTACGCTTCAAAGTAGCAAGGTACTTAACAATCGCTACCAACTTCTTTGCTACCATACAGGCTACAAACATCCCAACTGGATGTGCTCTGGAGCAAGAGAAGGCAGACACAGAGCGGGAAGGCATGCTGCAAGGACACAGAGAAAGGAAGTATCTCCAATACTTCCCCTCTTCTTCTCATACTTCCCCTCTTCTTCTCCAGGAGTTAAAAAGGAGTATTTTTGTATGACTGAGAAGGGATCCACGTCAAAATTAACATTTGATTTCCCCCAGATTCATTCTAACCGAGCCAGTTCCTGCTAGATCTCCCCATGCACAGGTGTTTGTACTGGCCAAAGGAAAGCCATGCCACAGGCAGCTTCTTTGGCTCTTACTGCCACCTCCAAGCAACTGAGAAGGTATGTGGCAACACACGGAACAAAGAATAGAGCAAACATGCACTCTCAAAGCAACCGTCTGCCTCATCGTTGCCCAGGAGAAAAGAAAATATTGCTTGAATTCCAGACTGTTCTTAGGATTTCCCGACCTACCTAGACTTTTGTTTCAATTCTCCAGAGTTCTGCACCATTCGTTTCCATCAGATTTGGCACGTGTTGGAGGCAACAGGGTGCTATCAAAGCAGGAAACAAGAGTCAGGTATCCTAAAATACAAACCAGTCAGTACTTCAAATATAAAATTATGAATCCGAATATCCATACTACTGGGCGTTCTTTTATTTACAGCCATCTTGGCAATGAAAATAAACCTGAGATTGTTGTTGTTCAAGGCCAACTGTTTACTGCCCGATAAGGAACTAACTGTCATCTACCTGGTTCCTACATCCACCGTAAAAAACCTCCCTGTAAAGATCGTAATGCATTGCACCCACACCAATGTGTCTTGTGTTCAGGATGGATATTCAAACGTAGCAACGTTAGATTTCTATCCAGACTCCTCTCTTCATTTATTCCGCAAATAAAATCCCACGCCATGGAGAAAAAAATGCCTTGACAAAAACACCAAGTTCTAGCTCTCCACCCCTCTTTGCCCATTTCTGCTATGTTTCGAGATTTACTTCTGCATTCCTCCATTTTTAGAGCCTGATCGCCACCTATTAAGTGTAGCTGGGGCACTGAAAATCAAGAATGCATTTTTTCCATTCAAAAGAGCTGTACAGAAATAGATGTAGACCCTGCCTTACTGCTGCATTTAGCAATCACACATTGACAGGAAGCAAAGTGCATTTTGTAGCCAAGTCCTTCATTAACTCCAGCAACAATTGTTTTCCTTTATGCTATACCCTCTTTTGCCATACCCGATATATTGCAAAACCTTCAGTCTCTCTTCACTGAGTACCATCTGCTCCTTTATCAACTTTTCCATTTCCATATTCACAGTTGGGGGATTCTGTATTTCTTCACTTGCCATAAATTCTCTGCAGGATGGAAAGTAGATATGTAGAATGGAATCACATGATATATGTGATATCATACGTGGTATCACGTAGAAAGAAAAAATGATCAAGTATTACTTTAACAGAAACCAAAAGTGAACACTAGCCTCTTGGTGTTGCTCATTGTCCAAAAGAAGACTGCCAAATTTCTGACCTGAAACTCTGAACTCCACACTTCTTTTGCATGAGCTTCCAGTCCCTTGCCATTTCAGTTGATGCCATTTTTCTTTCTCAAGCTCTGATTTCATTCGATTCAAGAGTAGCTTGGCAGTTGCCCTCTCATTATCCAGCAGTGCTCCGTTTATATTCTGTGTATTAAAAAACAAAACCAGAAGTAGAAGCAGCATACAACATGCAAAAACAAACCAAAAATTGTCTCTTCTACAGAAAATGAGGGGAGAAAAGAACACAAATGATAACCAATACCCCGTCAAGTAGAAATTTCTTCTATATTTCAGTGATTGATAGGCAGAAAAAATGAATTTCATCTGGGGAAAGAAAGACATTCTAGGAATATTCAGACTGCTATCTTGCCCCAGGTAAAACATTTACCATGGCCTTAGCGTTAATGAGCTTGTGAACATCAGCTGCCAAGAGGAAGGACATTTCCTCCAGTTTCACACAATACTTGGTCAGTACATCTGCTATCTGTGCAATCAAAGAATACAGAAAAGCAACAACAATGAAAAGTAGAACTCAAATATCAATTTCCCAAGTTAAAAATCTACATGAACAAGACAATTTTTCCATTCAAGTGAATTCGATTTAATTAATTCATTAACTACATAAGTAGCATTCTCACGTTCAAGAGTAGAATTCAAAGAATCGACGTTGCTTCTTCTGAGACATTGAAGCCTGAGTAGATCCCAACTTCAAATCTAGTAGGACGGCATGAAAGCAATACCTGCTACATTTAGTACATGTAAACTACAAAGAACATCTAGAACAGCTCTAAAAGATGCACAAACCCATGAACTTTGAAGGAGACGCTAGCAAGAAATGTGGAAATAGGCTTTATCTGCCCAGTGCTTTTCCCAAAAGCACGGGCACTCCTTGGCGTCAGTGAGAGTCTCTGTCTCATTACTCAGCAGCTGGCTTAGGGTAAAAAAGGATGCATGCAATCACTTCATTCCTGTTCATGACATAAACTTACTGCATCATCATGGAAGCCATTTACTTGGAAATATAGCCTAAAAAATAGGTGTCAGACTGGGTACATATCTAGATTGCTATGAGCAAAACCAATTTCTTTTTAACAGGAAAGCCATACAATATGCCTGCCATGGCAAATATTAGTCTACTAGCCCTGCACTTCAACGGGCAGTGAGCAGTTCATGACACCAAGTTTACGTTTGGCAAGGAGACAGTCTATTTATTACAAGCCCCTAGTTCTAGAACCAAGAATTCAGGAGTTGCTCATTCCCAATGAAAATCTGTCCATTTCATACCTTTGGGGTTTTATGCTTCTGTTCTTTACCTGTCTTGAGTGTGGCTTTCTTGTGAAGTCACTGATGGGTGTTTTTCCAACACATTTCTGCTGATTACACGGTAATTGCGTGGCATCAGCAGACATCTCTGAATGCCTCTTGAAAGTATGCTTTTTACTCTTCCTAGAGGACCTTGTCTTCTTCTTTCCTTCACCCAAAAGGTGGGCTAAGTGAGCCTTCAAAGAACCATCATCTCAACAATTAGAATTCTTTCAAACCTACTGAATGGAGAACAGCGACAAAAAAATTTTAAAAAGACTAGTACGTGAAAGACAACAGAAGAGAAAGGTAAAATAATGAATCCTACATGCCACGTGCATAACTCTCTTCATTCAAGGCTATTTTCAAAATGAGAAAAAAAAAAAAAAAAAAATCATCTTTTCCTCAGAGAGGAAAAGTGGAGTAACTGGATTGTGTTGCCTTGCCTACAGTTACCAGAAAAGTCAACAGCTGAGTTGAAAACTCCTGAAGCTGGCTAACTACACCTCTAAATGTTTTACTACTGTGTTATGATTCTGTCTTCAGTTAATAGAACCCGATATACAACAAAGAGATGGGAGCACATGGAGATGCATTGGAGAGCCTACGCTGGAGGTAACACATTCATTTTTTACTCAAACAAATCCAAATTAGAAATGTTGAAAATTACCTGGGGCCATTTCAACAGCCAGCAAACTGACTAACACAACCAATCTTTGGCTTCTATTCAATCCTTTGCTTGTTTTACCTGGACCTTGAAGATCTGTCTGCAGCCTTCCTCTCTGCAAATATATCACACTCGTCCTATTGAGAACCCATGGCTCATCACAGCTGCTTCGCCACGCCTGCTTCCAGAAGAACCGGCAACTACAAGCTGGGAGCCAAGAGATACAACACTTCACTTGGAAAAGGGCCTTCCATGAATCCTAGAATCCCAGAATGGTTTGGACTGGAAGCGACCTTAGAGACAAATTATCTTCTTCCCACATCCTGACACGGGCAGGGACACTTTTCCACTAGTCCAGGTTGCTCCATGTCCGCTCCAGCCTGGCCCTGGACGCTTCCTGCCATGGGGCTCCTACACAGCCTCTTTGAGCAACATGTGCCTCAGCACCCACCCAAGGAAGAATTCCTTTCCAATATCCCATCTATCCCAGCCCTCTGGCAGTTTGAAGCTATTCCCCCTTGTCCTGCGAGTCCAGACCCTTTTCCAAAGTCCCTCCCCAGCTATCTTGGAGCCCCAGCAGGCACTGCAAGGGGCTCGAAGATCTCCCTGGAGCCTTCTGTTCTCCAGATTGGACACCCTCAGCTCTCCCAGTCTGTCCTAGAGCAAAGAAGCTCCACCTTTCAAAGCACCTTAGACGCCTCCTACCGCCCAAACTCGATGGCAACGCTGGCCTTCCGGGCCCTACGGATATCGCTTCCGGTGTCGCTCGGAGTCACTCCCGGCTCTCTTCCCGCCCCCCATGGGGCCCTCAGGCGATGCCGCTCCTACGCCACTTCTGCCGCTGTCAGACCAACGGGGGGGCGGGGGGCCAGCCCAGACTCATCCACAATCCACACTGTCCTCGGCGGCTGCTGCGGGCTCATGGCGGCCCACACACCCGGAAGCAGAGCTCCGAACACAGAGGATCATAGCCCCACATTTGTGTTCGTCTCTGCACAAGGCAGGCCAGTCTTGCCATGCCCGGACTTTTCAGTTCAGCACGAGAATGAGAATACACCTGCGCCATGGGGGAGGAAACCTCTAAAGACTCCCTCATACGTGGTCGCTCAACTTAATGCCTAGGCACTTGCCATTCCTAAGGCTACACTAAAGCCTTTTTTACCTTGCGGGTAAGAAATGCCGTTGTTCTCGTGTGCAGCTAAAGGCGCAGCACAGGCAGGCCGGGGCAAAAGCTGGGGCAGAGCCCTTCCTCACACCTTCGCTGTGCTGTACTCCATGCAGCTAGAGCGAAGCGAGAAGGACGCGAGGAAGAAAAAGGCGTTCTTAAAGTAGCACCCTGGCAGCAGCCCTGAAAAGGCGCATAACACACGGCGTCTCGCTGCCCTCCGTTCTACATACTCGCGGCTCCCTCTGCCGACTTGCAAAAGTTGCTACCAGAGCAGAGGCGGCCAGATTGAAGAGGCAGTGCCTAGGTTCACCTTCTCCTTACTGCACGTAAGCCACGTCCAGCTCCTCGCTGCACTCTGGATTTCCCTTCTCCGCGGCACTTACCGTGGTGCTGTGTGCAACTCGGCGCCTAGAAGCGACCGCCAATGCTTTCAAAGCGGGCTGCAAGGGAACCAAGGAGCAGCACAAGCAGCAGTGCTTCAGCTTGCTCCTTCCGACTGCTAAGGGCACTTGGGAGGGCAAGCGAGAGTCAACCACCTTCCTCTCCTAGTAGCCTGTAACGTGGTGCACACAAGCACGGGACGAGTGCTGCTTCGTTCACCGCCCTCGCCCACGCCTGGCGCTGCTTTCACTTGCCGGCGGCCAGAAGCCGCTGCAGGGGCGCCACACAGCCAGCAGTGTGCCGGCAGCCAAGAGCTAGAGAACGCTGCTTCTGCCCAAGCCCGCCTAGGGCGTGCACCTTTGTTCTCAGAGCTCCGTGCAACAGTCTGCCTCTCTCGCAGTTCGAATGGAAAACGAAAGCTTTTCGCCTACGCCCTTCACAGAGATCCGTTGCCAGGACGAGAATGCCTTGTGGCCGGAGCTCGCCCCCGCCGCGAGGAAGCTGCTATTAGCACCGCGTTGCAGGGACACGTCTCGCTTCTTGACTACGTGCTCAGCGCTCTCCGAATTCGCCGCTAGCTCCACGGTCTTTCTCAGCTGCAAGTAGCAGCGCTCACAGTACATAGAGCTTCGCAAGGACCGAAGACCCGGAGGGAAGTATCGCACTCGAAAATGTGCCAGGATAGAGACGTTCTACACTGAGTAGAGACACAGACAGACAGAGAGTTCTACACTGCCCCTTCTCGTCGGCCATCTTGTGCTCTGCTGCCTCTGCTGTGACGAATGGGTCCTTGAAAGGCGAGCGACAGCGGCTCTCCAGGCACTGAAAAGAGTTCCCTAGGGACTTTTCGATGTAAAACTTTTTCCACCTCCAAAAATACATGGGTAAGTCCTAAAAGTTTTGGTTTTCTTAAGAATAGTTTCGCCCAAGTTTTGCTGTTCTAAACACCCATGGTTTCAGTCTTCACTTAACTGCTTGTTTCTGTCTTTTTGGCTAGTGGCAATCTAATTCTAAGGTAACTAGATGTGTTGGAAATCCATAAATTACATCTCAAGTTAGATGGGAAAATTGGCTCGGAAGAAAATGGAATTGAGAATTTGGAAAGAATCCAGAGTGAGCTGATGTCACAATCCGAGATTCCCTTGGGTTCCAAATCCTTTCATTTGTGTTTTTGTGGGCTTTTTGAAGGCGGTGTACAGTTGAAGCCATGATTTAGCTGCGGTGAGACCTGCTCTGCTGTAAAAGCATTATTTTCTCAGTGAGCATGGACAACAGTTAGAGTGTCGTCTTTTAAGATTCCCTGCACTCCACTTATGGTGGCAAAAGCAGTGCCTTGACTGTAATCATAAAAGTGATTACAGCTTCATTGCTTTGACATCATGTAGGATGCTTCCTCCATCTGCTGTGGTCAGCATTAAGTAACAGATTTCTCAGTTTCTAGGAAGAGTCTAGCAAACAATCACCTTGCTCCTTCTCTTGCATTTATTCATCACTGCTATGCTGCTATACAGACAGGTAGTCTGTTTATGATTCAACAATTCAATGGGACATCAAGTAAATAACAAAGCAAAACTAACTACCGAAAGCACTATAAGGGCCAGAGATTAGCTTGGATCAAAACAGGTATTCTCCTAGCATTGTTTACAAACGAGTCAGCATGTGAAACAGAAGGCACAATGTAGTTTGTGCCTTGTTTTGGGCATGCCCGGAAGAAGGAAATTCTGATTTCACATACGGGAAAAGAAATGTTGACATTTGAATGAGATTGTTCATACCCCAGTAAAGGTTGCTTTGAAAGGTTGTGGAAGTCCTGTTAGGAAACATGGCTTTACAAGTCCTTTCCACCAGGAGACAACAGCTGCAGAACATCTGGGTGTGCCAGTGTTGAGAGCACCAGCAAAGATCAAAGTGGAGAAGTTGGTGAACAATGGCAGTGGCCTGGCGGAGGGCAAGTGGGGTGCTGGCTGTGGGACCAGGGGAGTCCTGACTGATTTAGGAGGCGTGTGATGGTCTGTGCCAGCAAGCAGAATAGTGCTGTGGCCTTGGCACACTGCTAATACTGGAATTCAGTGGGGTCACTGGGCAGGCTGAGTGTGTGAGCTGCTGGAGGGACCCAGGTTGCCCACATGTAAACATCCAGTCTCACTCTTGCCAGCCACAGAAAGGAGCAGGATGTGGCTGCTGGCGATGCCTGTCACGTATATGTAGTGTATATGTGTGCTATCCCAGCCTGCTGGGAACGCTTCTTCTTTGGGACTGCTTGGGCTGAGGGAGAGAAAGCAGTGGTAGTTTCTGAGGTTTCGAGTTTGCTCGAGTTTCTCAGGCTGTTTCTGGAGCCACCCAGAGTTCTCTTCCTTGAAGCATTTCAAGTCCTGCTAATTTTCAAAATTCAAACAGACACAGCCCTAAGCTAGTTGATCTGACTTCAGAGCTATTCTTACGCTGAGCTGTTGGATGATCTGATCTCCTGAGATGTCTTCCATCTCAGTTTATGACCTGGTTCTTGTGAAAAGTAGGATCTTTTAGCCTGGAGAAGAGAGGTTTCTGGAGAGACAGTATTGTGGCCTTTGAATATGTAAAGAGGGTATAAGACAAATGGAGAAAGACTTTTTAGGAAAGTTTGCAGAGACAGGATAAGGGGCCATGCTTTCAAACTGAGACTAGGTTTAGATTGGCTAAAAGGAAAAACTTTTCTACAATGAAGCTGGTGAGACACTCAAACGGGTGTTCCAGAGAAGTTGTGGATGCCCCATCATTGAGAGTGCTCCTTATCAGTTTGGCTAGTCTTGAGCAATTTGATCTACTGTAAGATCTACCTGGCAAGGAAGTTGGACTACATGATCTTTAATCACAGACTGTTGTATGATTCCGTGGAAGACAGAATGCAGTAAAGTTCATATTTCAGATTTTGGCGCAGACATATTTATTTTTTCTCACTTTATGCATCATTGCAATGACAACTTGTTAGCTTCTGAAATGATTAGCTGAGATTGATTTCCTTCCTTAGTTTCATTTTCTCTGTTATTCCTTCACTCTTGGACTTTTTTTTTCACTAGATTCCCTCTTTCAGTAAACTGCCCTTAAGTATCACTTTGCTCCCCACCTGGCTTTTTTTTTTTTTTTCAATGACACCTTTTCACTGGTTCGTTTTGGGCCTTTGCTGCTTGAAGTCCAGCAGCCTCCTTGTCTGAGCATTACGGAGCTTTCTTTACAGCTTCATCACTATGCAAAAAGCCATAAATTACTGTGTTCCATCTCACATACCATCAAGTATCACACTAATATTCCCTCTGCTGAATAGCTGGTTGGTTTACATAGACCAGCCAAATACCAGGAAATCCAGATGGCAGCAAGAATCTTGTAGACTACTCCCGCTGTTCATTTAAATTCTGGAGAAGTCACGTGAGGTATCACATTCTCTTGAAAGAAGTGTCTATCATCTCGGACATTCTAGAATGGGCTATTAATATTGTCATGAGTTTCTGGCTAGACTTTTTAGTATGCAAATTCAAATTCAAATGATCTGAAATGATAGAACTTCAAGAACTTTTTTTTCCCAGAATCGAAGTATGATGGAGTTCCATAGGGAGAATCTTAATCTTAGTTATTCTATTCCATCTCACATCATGGCTGGGGGAAGGGAGAAGGGAGTATCTTTGGGGGACAATGGGTTCCGGTGTAGTCAGTAAGCTGGGCAGAGGAGCCATCAGGTATTTTCTGTTGTTGGGCGGGGGGGGGGGGGGGGGGGATTCGTGTGAACTCTTCCTTTCTTGTACCCTGCCACTAGTATTGTTGCTAAAATTGTTTGTTTTCTCATCCAAGTGACAAAATCAGCACACTTAATGAGGGATGAAGAGGGAGCAGCGACCTCAGAACAGGAGGAAGAAGAAGCAGAGCCTGCTGTCCTCCAGAAGAAAAAAACACTACCAGCCAATTTTGCATCATCTGTGAACTTCCTGGGCGTGTACTCTATGCCCTTGTCCAGAACACTGAGCAAGATATTAAACAGGACTGGGCCCAAGACTGAGCCTTGGGGACCAGCTGGATGAACTCTATTTCCCACCACTCTGTGGGCCTGGCCATCACCCAGTTTGTCACCCAGCAAACAGCCCACCCATGCAAACCATAAGCAGACAGTTTCTTCAGGAGAATGATGTGAGACTCATTGCAAAAAGGATCAGGGAGATGCCTAGGAAGAGTCTCAGGTGAATCCAGGAGACTATAGTGGAGGAAGGACGCGAGGAAGAAGAAGGCGTTCTTAAAGTAGCACCCTGGCAGCAGCCCTGAAAGGGCGCATAACACACGGCGTCTCGCTGCCCTCCGTTCTACATACTCGCAGCTCCCTCTGCCGACTTGCAAAAGTTGCTACCAGAGCAGAGGCGGCCAGATTGAAGAGGCAGTGCCTAGGTTCACCTTCTCCTTACTGCACGTAAGCCACGTCCAGCTCCTCGCTGCACTCTGGATTTCCCTTCTCCGCGGCACTTACAGTGGTGCTGTGTGCAACTCGGCGCCTAGAAGCGACCGCCAATGCTTTCACAGCGGGCTGCAAGGGAACCAAGGAGCAGCACAAGCAGCAGTGCTTCAGCTTGCTCCTTCCGACTGCTAAGGGCACTTGGGAAGGCAAGCGAGAGTCAACCACCTTCCTCTCCTAGTAGCCTGTAACGTGGTGCACACAAGCACGGGACTAGTGCCGCTTCGTTCACCGCCCTCGCCCAAGCGTGGAGCCGCTTTCACTGGCCGGCGGCCAGAAGCCGCTGCAAGGGCGCCACACAACCACAAGTGCGCCGGCAGCCAAGAGCTAGAGAACGCTGCTTCTGCCCAAGTCCGCCTAGGGCGTGCACCTTTGTTCTCAGAGCTCCGTGCAACAGTCTGCCTCTCTCGCAGTTCGAATGGAAAACGAAAGCTTTTCGCCTACCCCCTTCACAGAGATCCGTTGCCAGGACGAGAATGTCTTGTGGCCGGAGCTCGCCCCCGCCGCGAGGAAGCTGCTATTAGGACCGCGTTGCAGGGACACGTCTCGCTTCTTGACTACGTGCTCAGCGCTCTCCGAATTCGCCGCTAGCTCCACGGTCCTTCTCAGCTGCGAGTAGCAGCGCTCGCAGTACACAGAGCTTCGCAAGGCCCGAAGACCCGGAGGGAAGTATCGCACACGAAAATGTGCCAGGACAGAGACGTGTTCTACGTTGTCCCTTCTCGTCGTGCAGTTTGTGCCTCTGCTGCTTCTGCTGTTAGGAATCGCTCCTTGAAAGGCGAGCGAGAGCGTCCTTCCGGGTGCATTGCACTGAGTCGAGTGCTCGCTCGGGACTTTGCACTCGGGGCCAAGGCAAGAGGGCGTGCTTGCCCGCAGAACTGAGAACACGCTGTTGGGCAGAGCTGCAACTGACCGCTGGAGTTCAGCTCTCGCCGGACGGCAGAAGGCGAAGAACGAAGCCGCTTGCGAGCGGCGCAGTGCAGCGAAGAGCTCTCCGAATTCGCCGCTAGCTCCACGGTCCTTCTCAGCTGCGAGTAGCAGCGCTCGCAGTACACAGAGCTTCGCAAGGCCCGAAGAGCCGGAGGGAAGTATCGCACACGAAAATGTGCCAGGACAGAGACGTGTTCTACGTTGTCCCCTCTCGTCGTGCAGTTTGTGCCTCTGCTGCTTCTGCTGTTAGGAATCGCTCCTTGAAAGGCGAGCGAGAGCGTCCTTCCGGGTGCATTGCACTGAGTCGAGTGCTCGCTCGGGACTTTGCTCTCGGGGCCAAGGCAAGAGGGCGTGCTTGCCCGCAGAACTGAGAACACGCTGTTGGGCAGAGCTGCAACTGACCGCTGGAGTTCAGCTCTCGCCGGACGGCAGAAGGCGAAGAACGAAGCCGCTTGCGAGCGGCGCAGTGCAGCGAAGAGCTCTCCGAATTCGCCGCTAGCTCCACGGTCCTTCTCAGCTGCGAGTAGCAGCGCTCGCAGTACACAGAGCTTCGCAAGGCCCGAAGAGCCGGAGGGAAGTATCGCACACGAAAATGTGCCAGGACAGAGACGTGTTCTACGTTGTCCCCTCTCGTCGTGCAGTTTGTGCCTCTGCTGCTTCTGCTGTTAGGAATCGCTCCTTGAAAGGCGAGCGAGAGCGTCCTTCCGGGTGCATTGCACTGAGTCGAGTGCTCGCTCGGGACTTTGCTCTCGGGGCCAAGGCAAGAGGGCGTGCTTGCCCGCAGAACTGAGAACACGCTGTTGGGCAGAGCTGCAACTGACCGCTGGAGTTCAGCTCTCGCCGGACGGCAGAAGGCGAAGAACGAAGCCGCTTGCGAGCGGCGCAGTGCAGCGAAGAGCTCTCCGAATTCGCCGCTAGCTCCACGGTCCTTCTCAGCTGCGAGTAGCAGCGCTCGCAGTACACAGAGCTTCGCAAGGCCCGAAGAGCCGGAGGGAAGTATCGCACACGAAAATGTGCCAGGACAGAGACGTGTTCTACGTTGTCCCCTCTCGTCGTGCAGTTTGTGCCTCTGCTGCTTCTGCTGTTAGGAATCGCTCCTTGAAAGGCGAGCGAGAGCGTCCTTCCGGGTGCATTGCACTGAGTCGAGTGCTCGCTCGGGACTTTGCTCTCGGGGCCAAGGCAAGAGGGCGTGCTTGCCCGCAGAACTGAGAACACGCTGTTGGGCAGAGCTGCAACTGACCGCTGGAGTTCAGCTCTCGCCGGACGGCAGAAGGCGAAGAACGAAGGCGCTTGCGAGCGGCGCAGTGCAGCGAAGAGCTCTCCGAATTCGCCGCTAGCTCCACGGTCCTTCTCAGCTGCGAGTAGCAGCGCTCGCAGTACACAGAGCTTCGCAAGGCCCGAAGAGCCGGAGGGAAGTATCGCACACGCAAATGTGCCAGGACAGAGACGTGTTCTACGTTGTCCCTTCTCGTCGTGCAGTTTGTGCCTCTGCTGCTTCTGCTGTTAGGAATCGCTCCTTGAAAGGCGAGCGAGAGCGTCCTTCCGGGTGCATTGCACTGAGTCGAGTGCTCGCTCGGGACTTTGCACTCGGGGCCAAGGCAAGAGGGCGTGCTTGCCCGCAGAACTGAGAACACGCTGTTGGGCAGAGCTGCAACTGACCGCTGGAGTTCAGCTCTCGCCGGACGGCAGAAGGCGAAGAACGAAGCCGCTTGCGAGCGGCGCAGTGCAGCGAAGAGCTCTCCGAATTCGCCGCTAGCTCCACGGTCCTTCTCAGCTGCGAGTAGCAGCGCTCGCAGTACACAGAGCTTCGCAAGGCCCGAAGAGCCGGAGGGAAGTATCGCACACGAAAATGTGCCAGGACAGAGACGTGTTCTACGTTGTCCCCTCTCGTCGTGCAGTTTGTGCCTCTGCTGCTTCTGCTGTTAGGAATCGCTCCTTGAAAGGCGAGCGAGAGCGTCCTTCCGGGTGCATTGCACTGAGTCGAGTGCTCGCTCGGGACTTTGCTCTCGGGGCCAAGGCAAGAGGGCGTGCTTGCCCGCAGAACTGAGAACACGCTGTTGGGCAGAGCTGCAACTGACCGCTGGAGTTCAGCTCTCGCCGGACGGCAGAAGGCGAAGAACGAAGCCGCTTGCGAGCGGCGCAGTGCAGCGAAGAGCTCTCCGAATTCGCCGCTAGCTCCACGGTCCTTCTCAGCTGCGAGTAGCAGCGCTCGCAGTACACAGAGCTTCGCAAGGCCCGAAGAGCCGGAGGGAAGTATCGCACACGCAAATGTGCCAGGACAGAGACGTGTTCTACGTTGTCCCCTCTCGTCGTGCAGTTTGTGCCTCTGCTGCTTCTGCTGTTAGGAATCGCTCCTTGAAAGGCGAGCGAGAGCGTCCTTCCGGGTGCATTGCACTGAGTCGAGTGCTCGCTCGGGACTTTGCTCTCGGGGCCAAGGCAAGAGGGCGTGCTTGCCCGCAGAACTGAGAACACGCTGTTGGGCAGAGCTGCAACTGACCGCTGGAGTTCAGCTCTCGCCGGACGGCAGAAGGCGAAGAACGAAGCCGCTTGCGAGCGGCGCAGTGCAGCGAAGAGCTCTCCGAATTCGCCGCTAGCTCCACGGTCCTTCTCAGCTGCGAGTAGCAGCGCTCGCAGTACACAGAGCTTCGCAAGGCCCGAAGAGCCGGAGGGAAGTATCGCACACGCAAATGTGCCAGGACAGAGACGTGTTCTACGTTGTCCCCTCTCGTCGTGCAGTTTGTGCCTCTGCTGCTTCTGCTGTTAGGAATCGCTCCTTGAAAGGCGAGCGAGAGCGTCCTTCCGGGTGCATTGCACTGAGTCGAGTGCTCGCTCGGGACTTTGCTCTCGGGGCCAAGGCAAGAGGGCGTGCTTGCCCGCAGAACTGAGAACACGCTGTTGGGCAGAGCTGCAACTGACCGCTGGAGTTCAGCTCTCGCCGGACGGCAGAAGGCGAAGAACGAAGCCGCTTGCGAGCGGCGCAGTGCAGCGAAGAGCTCTCCGAATTCGCCGCTAGCTCCACGGTCCTTCTCAGCTGCGAGTAGCAGCGCTCGCAGTACACAGAGCTTCGCAAGGCCCGAAGAGCCGGAGGGAAGTATCGCACACGAAAATGTGCCAGGACAGAGACGTGTTCTACGTTGTCCCCTCTCGTCGTGCAGTTTGTGCCTCTGCTGCTTCTGCTGTTAGGAATCGCTCCTTGAAAGACGAGCGAGAGCGTCCTTCCGGGTGCATTGCACTGAGTCGAGAGCTCGCTCGGGACTTTGCTCTCGGGGCCAAGGCAAGAGGGCGTGCTTGCCCGCAGAACTGAGAACACGCTGTTGGGCAGAGCTGCAACTGACCGCTGGAGTTCAGCTCTCGCCGGACGGCAGAAGGCGAAGAACGAAGCCGCTTGCGAGCGGCGCAGTGCAGCGAAGAGCTCTCCGAATTCGCCGCTAGCTCCACGGTCCTTCTCAGCTGCGAGTAGCAGCGCTCGCAGTACACAGAGCTTCGCAAGGCCCGAAGAGCCGGAGGGAAGTATCGCACACGCAAATGTGCCAGGACAGAGACGTGTTCTACGTTGTCCCTTCTCGTCGTGCAGTTTGTGCCTCTGCTGCTTCTGCTGTTAGGAATCGCTCCTTGAAAGGCGAGCGAGAGCGTCCTTCCGGGTGCATTGCACTGAGTCGAGTGCTCGCTCGGGACTTTGCACTCGGGGCCAAGGCAAGAGGGCGTGCTTGCCCGCAGAACTGAGAACACGCTGTTGGGCAGAGCTGCAACTGACCGCTGGAGTTCAGCTCTCGCCGGACGGCAGAAGGCGAAGAACGAAGCCGCTTGCGAGCGGCGCAGTGCAGCGAAGAGCTCTCCGAATTCGCCGCTAGCTCCACGGTCCTTCTCAGCTGCGAGTAGCAGCGCTCGCAGTACACAGAGCTTCGCAAGGCCCGAAGACCCGGAGGGAAGTATCGCACACGAAAATGTGCCAGGACAGAGACGTGTTCTACGTTGTCCCCTCTCGTCGTGCAGTTTGTGCCTCTGCTGCTTCTGCTGTTAGGAATCGCTCCTTGAAAGGCGAGCGAGAGCGTCCTTCCGGGTGCATTGCACTGAGTCGAGTGCTCGCTCGGGACTTTGCTCTCGGGGCCAAGGCAAGAGGGCGTGCTTGCCCGCAGAACTGAGAACACGCTGTTGGGCAGAGCTGCAACTGACCGCTGGAGTTCAGCTCTCGCCGGACGGCAGAAGGCGAAGAACGAAGCCGCTTGCGAGCGGCGCAGTGCAGCGAAGAGCTCTCCGAATTCGCCGCTAGCTCCACGGTCCTTCTCAGCTGCGAGTAGCAGCGCTCGCAGTACACAGAGCTTCGCAAGGCCCGAAGAGCCGGAGGGAAGTATCGCACACGCAAATGTGCCAGGACAGAGACGTGTTCTACGGTGTCCCCTCTCGTCGTGCAGTTTGTGCCTCTGCTGCTTCTGCTGTTAGGAATCGCTCCTTGAAAGGCGAGCGAGAGCGTCCTTCCGGGTGCATTGCACTGAGTCGAGTGCTCGCTCGGGACTTTGCTCTCGGGGCCAAGGCAAGAGGGCGTGCTTGCCCGCAGAACTGAGAACACGCTGTTGGGCAGAGCTGCAACTGACCGCTGGAGTTCAGCTCTCGCCGGACGGCAGAAGGCGAAGAACGAAGCCGCTTGCGAGCGGCGCAGTGCAGCGAAGAGCTCTCCGAATTCGCCGCTAGCTCCACGGTCCTTCTCAGCTGCGAGTAGCAGCGCTCGCAGTACACAGAGCTTCGCAAGGCCCGAAGAGCCGGAGGGAAGTATCGCACACGAAAATGTGCCAGGACAGAGACGTGTTCTACGTTGTCCCCTCTCGTCGTGCAGTTTGTGCCTCTGCTGCTTCTGCTGTTAGGAATCGCTCCTTGAAAGGCGAGCGAGAGCGTCCTTCCGGGTGCATTGCACTGAGTCGAGAGCTCGCTCGGGACTTTGCTCTCGGGGCCAAGGCAAGAGGGCGTGCTTGCCCGCAGAACTGAGAACACGCTGTTGGGCAGAGCTGCAACTGACCGCTGGAGTTCAGCTCTCGCCGGACGGCAGAAGGCGAAGAACGAAGCCGCTTGCGAGCGGCGCAGTGCAGCGAAGAGCTCTCCGAATTCGCCGCTAGCTCCACGGTCCTTCTCAGCTGCGAGTAGCAGCGCTCGCAGTACACAGAGCTTCGCAAGGCCCGAAGACCCGGAGGGAAGTATCGCACACGAAAATGTGCCAGGACAGAGACGTGTTCTACGTTGTCCCTTCTCGTCGTGCAGTTTGTGCCTCTGCTGCTTCTGCTGTTAGGAATCGCTCCTTGAAAGGCGAGCGAGAGCGTCCTTCCGGGTGCATTGCACTGAGTCGAGTGCTCGCTCGGGACTTTGCACTCGGGGCCAAGGCAAGAGGGCGTGCTTGCCCGCAGAACTGAGAACACGCTGTTGGGCAGAGCTGCAACTGACCGCTGGAGTTCAGCTCTCGCCGGACGGCAGAAGGCGAAGAACGAAGCCGCTTGCGAGCGGCGCAGTGCAGCGAAGAGCTCTCCGAATTCGCCGCTAGCTCCACGGTCCTTCTCAGCTGCGAGTAGCAGCGCTCGCAGTACACAGAGCTTCGCAAGGCCCGAAGAGCCGGAGGGAAGTATCGCACACGAAAATGTGCCAGGACAGAGACGTGTTCTACGTTGTCCCCTCTCGTCGTGCAGTTTGTGCCTCTGCTGCTTCTGCTGTTAGGAATCGCTCCTTGAAAGGCGAGCGAGAGCGTCCTTCCGGGTGCATTGCACTGAGTCGAGTGCTCGCTCGGGACTTTGCTCTCGGGGCCAAGGCAAGAGGGCGTGCTTGCCCGCAGAACTGAGAACACGCTGTTGGGCAGAGCTGCAACTGACCGCTGGAGTTCAGCTCTCGCCGGACGGCAGAAGGCGAAGAACGAAGCCGCTTGCGAGCGGCGCAGTGCAGCGAAGAGCTCTCCGAATTCGCCGCTAGCTCCACGGTCCTTCTCAGCTGCGAGTAGCAGCGCTCGCAGTACACAGAGCTTCGCAAGGCCCGAAGAGCCGGAGGGAAGTATCGCACACGAAAATGTGCCAGGACAGAGACGTGTTCTACGTTGTCCCCTCTCGTCGTGCAGTTTGTGCCTCTGCTGCTTCTGCTGTTAGGAATCGCTCCTTGAAAGGCGAGCGAGAGCGTCCTTCCGGGTGCATTGCACTGAGTCGAGTGCTCGCTCGGGACTTTGCTCTCGGGGCCAAGGCAAGAGGGCGTGCTTGCCCGCAGAACTGAGAACACGCTGTTGGGCAGAGCTGCAACTGACCGCTGGAGTTCAGCTCTCGCCGGACGGCAGAAGGCGAAGAACGAAGCCGCTTGCGAGCGGCGCAGTGCAGCGAAGAGCTCTCCGAATTCGCCGCTAGCTCCACGGTCCTTCTCAGCTGCGAGTAGCAGCGCTCGCAGTACACAGAGCTTCGCAAGGCCCGAAGAGCCGGAGGGAAGTATCGCACACGCAAATGTGCCAGGACAGAGACGTGTTCTACGTTGTCCCCTCTCGTCGTGCAGTTTGTGCCTCTGCTGCTTCTGCTGTTAGGAATCGCTCCTTGAAAGGCGAGCGAGAGCGTCCTTCCGGGTGCATTGCACTGAGTCGAGTGCTCGCTCGGGACTTTGCTCTCGGGGCCAAGGCAAGAGGGCGTGCTTGCCCGCAGAACTGAGAACACGCTGTTGGGCAGAGCTGCAACTGACCGCTGGAGTTCAGCTCTCGCCGGACGGCAGAAGGCGAAGAACGAAGCCGCTTGCGAGCGGCGCAGTGCAGCGAAGAGCTCTCCGAATTCGCCGCTAGCTCCACGGTCCTTCTCAGCTGCGAGTAGCAGCGCTCGCAGTACACAGAGCTTCGCAAGGACCGAAGAGCCGGAGGGAAGTATAGCACACGAAAATGTGCCAGGACAGAGACGTGTTCTACGTTGTCCCCTCTCGTCGTGCAGTTTGTGCCTCTGCTGCTTCTGCTGTTAGGAATCGCTCCTTGAAAGGCGAGCGAGAGCGTCCTTCCGGGTGCATTGCACTGAGTCGAGTGCTCGCTCGGGACTTTGCACTCGGGGCCAAGGCAAGAGGGCGTGCTTGCCCGCAGAACTGAGAACACGCTGTTGGGCAGAGCTGCAACTGACCGCTGGAGTTCAGCTCTCGCCGGACGGCAGAAGGCGAAGAACGAAGCCGCTTGCGAGCGGCGCAGTGCAGCGAAGAGCTCTCCGAATTCGCCGCTAGCTCCACGGTCCTTCTCAGCTGCGAGTAGCAGCGCTCGCAGTACACAGAGCTTCGCAAGGCCCGAAGAGCCGGAGGGAAGTATCGCACACGCAAATGTGCCAGGACAGAGACGTGTTCTACGTTGTCCCCTCTCGTCGTGCAGTTTGTGCCTCTGCTGCTTCTGCTGTTAGGAATCGCTCCTTGAAAGGCGAGCGAGAGCGTCCTTCCGGGTGCATTGCACTGAGTCGAGTGCTCGCTCGGGACTTTGCTCTCGGGGCCAAGGCAAGAGGGCGTGCTTGCCCGCAGAACCGAGAACACGCTGTTGGGCAGAGCTGCAACTGACCGCTGGAGTTCAGCTCTCGCCGGACGGCAGAAGGCGAAGAACGAAGCCGCTTGCGAGCGGCGCAGTGCAGCGAAGAGCTCTCCGAATTCGCCGCTAGCTCCACGGTCCTTCTCAGCTGCGAGTAGCAGCGCTCGCAGTACACAGAGCTTCGCAAGGCCCGAAGAGCCGGAGGGAAGTATCGCACACGAAAATGTGCCAGGACAGAGACGTGTTCTACGTTGTCCCCTCTCGTCGTGCAGTTTGTGCCTCTGCTGCTTCTGCTGTTAGGAATCGCTCCTTGAAAGGCGAGCGAGAGCGTCCTTCCGGGTGCATTGCACTGAGTCGAGTGCTCGCTCGGGACTTTGCTCTCGGGGCCAAGGCAAGAGGGCGTGCTTGCCCGCAGAACCGAGAACACGCTGTTGGGCAGAGCTGCAACTGACCGCTGGAGTTCAGCTCTCGCCGGACGGCAGAAGGCGAAGAACGAAGCCGCTTGCGAGCGGCGCAGTGCAGCGAAGAGCTCTCCGAATTCGCCGCTAGCTCCACGGTCCTTCTCAGCTGCGAGTAGCAGCGCTCGCAGTACACAGAGCTTCGCAAGGACCGAAGAGCCGGAGGGAAGTATCGCACACGCAAATGTGCCAGGACAGAGACGTGTTCTACGTTGTCCCCTCTCGTCGTGCAGTTTGTGCCTCTGCTGCTTCTGCTGTTAGGAATCGCTCCTTGAAAGGCGAGCGAGAGCGTCCTTCCGGGTGCATTGCACTGAGTCGAGTGCTCGCTCGGGACTTTGCACTCGGGGCCAAGGCAAGAGGGCGTGCTTGCCCGCAGAACTGAGAACACGCTGTTGGGCAGAGCTGCAACTGACCGCTGGAGTTCAGCTCTCGCCGGACGGCAGAAGGCGAAGAACGAAGCCGCTTGCGAGCGGCGCAGTGCAGCGAAGAGCTCTCCGAATTCGCCGCTAGCTCCACGGTCCTTCTCAGCTGCGAGTAGCAGCGCTCGCAGTACACAGAGCTTCGCAAGGCCCGAAGAGCCGGAGGGAAGTATCGCACACGAAAATGTGCCAGGACAGAGACGTGTTCTACGTTGTCCCCTCTCGTCGTGCAGTTTGTGCCTCTGCTGCTTCTGCTGTTAGGAATCGCTCCTTGAAAGGCGAGCGAGAGCGTCCTTCCGGGTGCATTGCACTGAGTCGAGTGCTCGCTCGGGACTTTGCTCTCGGGGCCAAGGCAAGAGGGCGTGCTTGCCCGCAGAACTGAGAACACGCTGTTGGGCAGAGCTGCAACTGACCGCTGGAGTTCAGCTCTCGCCGGACGGCAGAAGGCGAAGAACGAAGCCGCTTGCGAGCGGCGCAGTGCAGCGAAGAGCTCTCCGAATTCGCCGCTAGCTCCACGGTCCTTCTCAGCTGCGAGTAGCAGCGCTCGCAGTACACAGAGCTTCGCAAGGCCCGAAGAGCCGGAGGGAAGTATCGCACACGCAAATGTGCCAGGACAGAGACGTGTTCTACGTTGTCCCCTCTCGTCGTGCAGTTTGTGCCTCTGCTGCTTCTGCTGTTAGGAATCGCTCCTTGAAAGGCGAGCGAGAGCGTCCTTCCGGGTGCATTGCACTGAGTCGAGTGCTCGCTCGGGACTTTGCTCTCGGGGCCAAGGCAAGAGGGCGTGCTTGCCCGCAGAACTGAGAACACGCTGTTGGGCAGAGCTGCAACTGACCGCTGGAGTTCAGCTCTCGCCGGACGGCAGAAGGCGAAGAACGAAGCCGCTTGCGAGCGGCGCAGTGCAGCGAAGAGCTCTCCGAATTCGCCGCTAGCTCCACGGTCCTTCTCAGCTGCGAGTAGCAGCGCTCGCAGTACACAGAGCTTCGCAAGGCCCGAAGAGCCGGAGGGAAGTATCGCACACGAAAATGTGCCAGGACAGAGACGTGTTCTACGTTGTCCCCTCTCGTCGTGCAGTTTGTGCCTCTGCTGCTTCTGCTGTTAGGAATCGCTCCTTGAAAGGCGAGCGAGAGCGTCCTTCCGGGTGCATTGCACTGAGTCGAGAGCTCGCTCGGGACTTTGCTCTCGGGGCCAAGGCAAGAGGGCGTGCTTGCCCGCAGAACTGAGAACACGCTGTTGGGCAGAGCTGCAACTGACCGCTGGAGTTCAGCTCTCGCCGGACGGCAGAAGGCGAAGAACGAAGCCGCTTGCGAGCGGCGCAGTGCAGCGAAGAGCTCTCCGAATTCGCCGCTAGCTCCACGGTCCTTCTCAGCTGCGAGTAGCAGCGCTCGCAGTACACAGAGCTTCGCAAGGCCCGAAGACCCGGAGGGAAGTATCGCACACGAAAATGTGCCAGGACAGAGACGTGTTCTACGTTGTCCCTTCTCGTCGTGCAGTTTGTGCCTCTGCTGCTTCTGCTGTTAGGAATCGCTCCTTGAAAGGCGAGCGAGAGCGTCCTTCCGGGTGCATTGCACTGAGTCGAGTGCTCGCTCGGGACTTTGCACTCGGGGCCAAGGCAAGAGGGCGTGCTTGCCCGCAGAACTGAGAACACGCTGTTGGGCAGAGCTGCAACTGACCGCTGGAGTTCAGCTCTCGCCGGACGGCAGAAGGCGAAGAACGAAGCCGCTTGCGAGCGGCGCAGTGCAGCGAAGAGCTCTCCGAATTCGCCGCTAGCTCCACGGTCCTTCTCAGCTGCGAGTAGCAGCGCTCGCAGTACACAGAGCTTCGCAAGGCCCGAAGAGCCGGAGGGAAGTATCGCACACGCAAATGTGCCAGGACAGAGACGTGTTCTACGTTGTCCCCTCTCGTCGTGCAGTTTGTGCCTCTGCTGCTTCTGCTGTTAGGAATCGCTCCTTGAAAGGCGAGCGAGAGCGTCCTTCCGGGTGCATTGCACTGAGTCGAGTGCTCGCTCGGGACTTTGCTCTCGGGGCCAAGGCAAGAGGGCGTGCTTGCCCGCAGAACTGAGAACACGCTGTTGGGCAGAGCTGCAACTGACCGCTGGAGTTCAGCTCTCGCCGGACGGCAGAAGGCGAAGAACGAAGCCGCTTGCGAGCGGCGCAGTGCAGCGAAGAGCTCTCCGAATTCGCCGCTAGCTCCACGGTCCTTCTCAGCTGCGAGTAGCAGCGCTCGCAGTACACAGAGCTTCGCAAGGCCCGAAGAGCCGGAGGGAAGTATCGCACACGCAAATGTGCCAGGACAGAGACGTGTTCTACGTTGTCCCCTCTCGTCGTGCAGTTTGTGCCTCTGCTGCTTCTGCTGTTAGGAATCGCTCCTTGAAAGGCGAGCGAGAGCGTCCTTCCGGGTGCATTGCACTGAGTCGAGTGCTCGCTCGGGACTTTGCTCTCGGGGCCAAGGCAAGAGGGCGTGCTTGCCCGCAGAACCGAGAACACGCTGTTGGGCAGAGCTGCAACTGACCGCTGGAGTTCAGCTCTCGCCGGACGGCAGAAGGCGAAGAACGAAGCCGCTTGCGAGCGGCGCAGTGCAGCGAAGAGCTCTCCGAATTCGCCGCTAGCTCCACGGTCCTTCTCAGCTGCGAGTAGCAGCGCTCGCAGTACACAGAGCTTCGCAAGGCCCGAAGAGCCGGAGGGAAGTATCGCACACGCAAATGTGCCAGGACAGAGACGTGTTCTACGTTGTCCCCTCTCGTCGTGCAGTTTGTGCCTCTGCTGCTTCTGCTGTTAGGAATCGCTCCTTGAAAGGCGAGCGAGAGCGTCCTTCCGGGTGCATTGCACTGAGTCGAGTGCTCGCTCGGGACTTTGCACTCGGGGCCAAGGCAAGAGGGCGTGCTTGCCCGCAGAACTGAGAACACGCTGTTGGGCAGAGCTGCAACTGACCGCTGGAGTTCAGCTCTCGCCGGACGGCAGAAGGCGAAGAACGAAGCCGCTTGCGAGCGGCGCAGTGCAGCGAAGAGCTCTCCGAATTCGCCGCTAGCTCCACGGTCCTTCTCAGCTGCGAGTAGCAGCGCTCGCAGTACACAGAGCTTCGCAAGGCCCGAAGAGCCGGAGGGAAGTATCGCACACGCAAATGTGCCAGGACAGAGACGTGTTCTACGTTGTCCCCTCTCGTCGTGCAGTTTGTGCCTCTGCTGCTTCTGCTGTTAGGAATCGCTCCTTGAAAGGCGAGCGAGAGCGTCCTTCCGGGTGCATTGCACTGAGTCGAGTGCTCGCTCGGGACTTTGCTCTCGGGGCCAAGGCAAGAGGGCGTGCTTGCCCGCAGAACTGAGAACACGCTGTTGGGCAGAGCTGCAACTGACCGCTGGAGTTCAGCTCTCGCCGGACGGCAGAAGGCGAAGAACGAAGCCGCTTGCGAGCGGCGCAGTGCAGCGAAGAGCTCTCCGAATTCGCCGCTAGCTCCACGGTCCTTCTCAGCTGCGAGTAGCAGCGCTCGCAGTACACAGAGCTTCGCAAGGCCCGAAGAGCCGGAGGGAAGTATCGCACACGCAAATGTGCCAGGACAGAGACGTGTTCTACGTTGTCCCTTCTCGTCGTGCAGTTTGTGCCTCTGCTGCTTCTGCTGTTAGGAATCGCTCCTTGAAAGGCGAGCGAGAGCGTCCTTCCGGGTGCATTGCACTGAGTCGAGTGCTCGCTCGGGACTTTGCTCTCGGGGCCAAGGCAAGAGGGCGTGCTTGCCCGCAGAACTGAGAACACGCTGTTGGGCAGAGCTGCAACTGACCGCTGGAGTTCAGCTCTCGCCGGACGGCAGAAGGCGAAGAACGAAGCCGCTTGCGAGCGGCGCAGTGCAGCGAAGAGCTCTCCGAATTCGCCGCTAGCTCCACGGTCCTTCTCAGCTGCGAGTAGCAGCGCTCGCAGTACACAGAGCTTCGCAAGGCCCGAAGAGCCGGAGGGAAGTATCGCACACGAAAATGTGCCAGGACAGAGACGTGTTCTACGTTGTCCCCTCTCGTCGTGCAGTTTGTGCCTCTGCTGCTTCTGCTGTTAGGAATCGCTCCTTGAAAGGCGAGCGAGAGCGTCCTTCCGGGTGCATTGCACTGAGTCGAGTGCTCGCTCGGGACTTTGCTCTCGGGGCCAAGGCAAGAGGGCGTGCTTGCCCGCAGAACTGAGAACACGCTGTTGGGCAGAGCTGCAACTGACCGCTGGAGTTCAGCTCTCGCCGGACGGCAGAAGGCGAAGAACGAAGCCGCTTGCGAGCGGCGCAGTGCAGCGAAGAGCTCTCCGAATTCGCCGCTAGCTCCACGGTCCTTCTCAGCTGCGAGTAGCAGCGCTCGCAGTACACAGAGCTTCGCAAGGCCCGAAGAGCCGGAGGGAAGTATCGCACACGCAAATGTGCCAGGACAGAGACGTGTTCTACGTTGTCCCCTCTCGTCGTGCAGTTTGTGCCTCTGCTGCTTCTGCTGTTAGGAATCGCTCCTTGAAAGGCGAGCGAGAGCGTCCTTCCGGGTGCATTGCACTGAGTCGAGTGCTCGCTCGGGACTTTGCTCTCGGGGCCAAGGCAAGAGGGCGTGCTTGCCCGCAGAACTGAGAACACGCTGTTGGGCAGAGCTGCAACTGACCGCTGGAGTTCAGCTCTCGCCGGACGGCAGAAGGCGAAGAACGAAGCCGCTTGCGAGCGGCGCAGTGCAGCGAAGAGCTCTCCGAATTCGCCGCTAGCTCCACGGTCCTTCTCAGCTGCGAGTAGCAGCGCTCGCAGTACACAGAGCTTCGCAAGGCCCGAAGAGCCGGAGGGAAGTATCGCACACGCAAATGTGCCAGGACAGAGACGTGTTCTACGTTGTCCCCTCTCGTCGTGCAGTTTGTGCCTCTGCTGCTTCTGCTGTTAGGAATCGCTCCTTGAAAGGCGAGCGAGAGCGTCCTTCCGGGTGCATTGCACTGAGTCGAGTGCTCGCTCGGGACTTTGCTCTCGGGGCCAAGGCAAGAGGGCGTGCTTGCCCGCAGAACCGAGAACACGCTGTTGGGCAGAGCTGCAACTGACCGCTGGAGTTCAGCTCTCGCCGGACGGCAGAAGGCGAAGAACGAAGCCGCTTGCGAGCGGCGCAGTGCAGCGAAGAGCTCTCCGAATTCGCCGCTAGCTCCACGGTCCTTCTCAGCTGCGAGTAGCAGCGCTCGCAGTACACAGAGCTTCGCAAGGACCGAAGAGCCGGAGGGAAGTATCGCACACGCAAATGTGCCAGGACAGAGACGTGTTCTACGTTGTCCCCTCTCGTCGTGCAGTTTGTGCCTCTGCTGCTTCTGCTGTTAGGAATCGCTCCTTGAAAGGCGAGCGAGAGCGTCCTTCCGGGTGCATTGCACTGAGTCGAGTGCTCGCTCGGGACTTTGCTCTCGGGGCCAAGGCAAGAGGGCGTGCTTGCCCGCAGAACCGAGAACACGCTGTTGGGCAGAGCTGCAACTGACCGCTGGAGTTCAGCTCTCGCCGGACGGCAGAAGGCGAAGAACGAAGCCGCTTGCGAGCGGCGCAGTGCAGCGAAGAGCTCTCCGAATTCGCCGCTAGCTCCACGGTCCTTCTCAGCTGCGAGTAGCAGCGCTCGCAGTACACAGAGCTTCGCAAGGCCCGAAGAGCCGGAGGGAAGTATCGCACACGAAAATGTGCCAGGACAGAGACGTGTTCTACGTTGTCCCCTCTCGTCGTGCAGTTTGTGCCTCTGCTGCTTCTGCTGTTAGGAATCGCTCCTTGAAAGGCGAGCGAGAGCGTCCTTCCGGGTGCATTGCACTGAGTCGAGAGCTCGCTCGGGACTTTGCTCTCGGGGCCAAGGCAAGAGGGCGTGCTTGCCCGCAGAACTGAGAACACGCTGTTGGGCAGAGCTGCAACTGACCGCTGGAGTTCAGCTCTCGCCGGACGGCAGAAGGCGAAGAACGAAGCCGCTTGCGAGCGGCGCAGTGCAGCGAAGAGCTCTCCGAATTCGCCGCTAGCTCCACGGTCCTTCTCAGCTGCGAGTAGCAGCGCTCGCAGTACACAGAGCTTCGCAAGGCCCGAAGAGCCGGAGGGAAGTATCGCACACGCAAATGTGCCAGGACAGAGACGTGTTCTACGTTGTCCCTTCTCGTCGTGCAGTTTGTGCCTCTGCTGCTTCTGCTGTTAGGAATCGCTCCTTGAAAGGCGAGCGAGAGCGTCCTTCCGGGTGCATTGCACTGAGTCGAGTGCTCGCTCGGGACTTTGCTCTCGGGGCCAAGGCAAGAGGGCGTGCTTGCCCGCAGAACTGAGAACACGCTGTTGGGCAGAGCTGCAACTGACCGCTGGAGTTCAGCTCTCGCCGGACGGCAGAAGGCGAAGAACGAAGCCGCTTGCGAGCGGCGCAGTGCAGCGAAGAGCTCTCCGAATTCGCCGCTAGCTCCACGGTCCTTCTCAGCTGCGAGTAGCAGCGCTCGCAGTACACAGAGCTTCGCAAGGCCCGAAGAGCCGGAGGGAAGTATCGCACACGCAAATGTGCCAGGACAGAGACGTGTTCTACGTTGTCCCCTCTCGTCGTGCAGTTTGTGCCTCTGCTGCTTCTGCTGTTAGGAATCGCTCCTTGAAAGGCGAGCGAGAGCGTCCTTCCGGGTGCATTGCACTGAGTCGAGTGCTCGCTCGGGACTTTGCTCTCGGGGCCAAGGCAAGAGGGCGTGCTTGCCCGCAGAACTGAGAACACGCTGTTGGGCAGAGCTGCAACTGACCGCTGGAGTTCAGCTCTCGCCGGACGGCAGAAGGCGAAGAACGAAGCCGCTTGCGAGCGGCGCAGTGCAGCGAAGAGCTCTCCGAATTCGCCGCTAGCTCCACGGTCCTTCTCAGCTGCGAGTAGCAGCGCTCGCAGTACACAGAGCTTCGCAAGGCCCGAAGAGCCGGAGGGAAGTATCGCACACGCAAATGTGCCAGGACAGAGACGTGTTCTACGTTGTCCCCTCTCGTCGTGCAGTTTGTGCCTCTGCTGCTTCTGCTGTTAGGAATCGCTCCTTGAAAGGCGAGCGAGAGCGTCCTTCCGGGTGCATTGCACTGAGTCGAGTGCTCGCTCGGGACTTTGCTCTCGGGGCCAAGGCAAGAGGGCGTGCTTGCCCGCAGAACCGAGAACACGCTGTTGGGCAGAGCTGCAACTGACCGCTGGAGTTCAGCTCTCGCCGGACGGCAGAAGGCGAAGAACGAAGCCGCTTGCGAGCGGCGCAGTGCAGCGAAGAGCTCTCCGAATTCGCCGCTAGCTCCACGGTCCTTCTCAGCTGCGAGTAGCAGCGCTCGCAGTACACAGAGCTTCGCAAGGCCCGAAGAGCCGGAGGGAAGTATCGCACACGCAAATGTGCCAGGACAGAGACGTGTTCTACGTTGTCCCCTCTCGTCGTGCAGTTTGTGCCTCTGCTGCTTCTGCTGTTAGGAATCGCTCCTTGAAAGGCGAGCGAGAGCGTCCTTCCGGGTGCATTGCACTGAGTCGAGTGCTCGCTCGGGACTTTGCTCTCGGGGCCAAGGCAAGAGGGCGTGCTTGCCCGCAGAACTGAGAACACGCTGTTGGGCAGAGCTGCAACTGACCGCTGGAGTTCAGCTCTCGCCGGACGGCAGAAGGCGAAGAACGAAGCCGCTTGCGAGCGGCGCAGTGCAGCGAAGAGCTCTCCGAATTCGCCGCTAGCTCCACGGTCCTTCTCAGCTGCGAGTAGCAGCGCTCGCAGTACACAGAGCTTCGCAAGGCCCGAAGAGCCGGAGGGAAGTATCGCACACGCAAATGTGCCAGGACAGAGACGTGTTCTACGTTGTCCCCTCTCGTCGTGCAGTTTGTGCCTCTGCTGCTTCTGCTGTTAGGAATCGCTCCTTGAAAGGCGAGCGAGAGCGTCCTTCCGGGTGCATTGCACTGAGTCGAGTGCTCGCTCGGGACTTTGCTCTCGGGGCCAAGGCAAGAGGGCGTGCTTGCCCGCAGAACTGAGAACACGCTGTTGGGCAGAGCTGCAACTGACCGCTGGAGTTCAGCTCTCGCCGGACGGCAGAAGGCGAAGAACGAAGCCGCTTGCGAGCGGCGCAGTGCAGCGAAGAGCTCTCCGAATTCGCCGCTAGCTCCACGGTCCTTCTCAGCTGCGAGTAGCAGCGCTCGCAGTACACAGAGCTTCGCAAGGACCGAAGACCCGGAGGGAAGTATCGCACACGAAAATGTGCCAGGACAGAGACGTGTTCTACGTTGTCCCTTCTCGTCGTGCAGTTTGTGCCTCTGCTGCTTCTGCTGTTAGGAATCGCTCCTTGAAAGGCGAGCGAGAGCGTCCTTCCGGGTGCATTGCACTGAGTCGAGTGCTCGCTCGGGACTTTGCACTCGGGGCCAAGGCAAGAGGGCGTGCTTGCCCGCAGAACTGAGAACACGCTGTTGGGCAGAGCTGCAACTGACCGCTGGAGTTCAGCTCTCGCCGGACGGCAGAAGGCGAAGAACGAAGCCGCTTGCGAGCGGCGCAGTGCAGCGAAGAGCTCTCCGAATTCGCCGCTAGCTCCACGGCCCTTCTCAGCTGCGAGTAGCAGCGCTCGCAGTACACAGAGCTTCGCAAGGCCCGAAGAGCCGGAGGGAAGTATCGCACACGAAAATGTGCCAGGACAGAGACGTGTTCTACGTTGTCCCCTCTCGTCGTGCAGTTTGTGCCTCTGCTGCTTCTGCTGTTAGGAATCGCTCCTTGAAAGGCGAGCGAGAGCGTCCTTCCGGGTGCATTGCACTGAGTCGAGTGCTCGCTCGGGACTTTGCTCTCGGGGCCAAGGCAAGAGGGCGTGCTTGCCCGCAGAACTGAGAACACGCTGTTGGGCAGAGCTGCAACTGACCGCTGGAGTTCAGCTCTCGCCGGACGGCAGAAGGCGAAGAACGAAGCCGCTTGCGAGCGGCGCAGTGCAGCGAAGAGCTCTCCGAATTCGCCGCTAGCTCCACGGTCCTTCTCAGCTGCGAGTAGCAGCGCTCGCAGTACACAGAGCTTCGCAAGGCCCGAAGAGCCGGAGGGAAGTATCGCACACGAAAATGTGCCAGGACAGAGAGGTGTTCTACGTTGTCCCCTCTCGTCGTGCAGTTTGTGCCTCTGCTGCTTCTGCTGTTAGGAATCGCTCCTTGAAAGGCGAGCGAGAGCGTCCTTCCGGGTGCATTGCACTGAGTCGAGTGCTCGCTCGGGACTTTGCTCTCGGGGCCAAGGCAAGAGGGCGTGCTTGCCCGCAGAACTGAGAACACGCTGTTGGGCAGAGCTGCAACGGACCGCTGGAGTTCAGCTCTCGCCGGACGGCAGAAGGCGAAGAACGAAGCCGCTTGCGAGCGGCGCAGTGCAGCGAAGAGCTCTCCGAATTCGCCGCTAGCTCCACGGTCCTTCTCAGCTGCGAGTAGCAGCGCTCGCAGTACACAGAGCTTCGCAAGGCCCGAAGAGCCGGAGGGAAGTATCGCACACGCAAATGTGCCAGGACAGAGACGTGTTCTACGTTGTCCCCTCTCGTCGTGCAGTTTGTGCCTCTGCTGCTTCTGCTGTTAGGAATCGCTCCTTGAAAGGCGAGCGAGAGCGTCCTTCCGGGTGCATTGCACTGAGTCGAGTGCTCGCTCGGGACTTTGCTCTCGGGGCCAAGGCAAGAGGGCGTGCTTGCCCGCAGAACCGAGAACACGCTGTTGGGCAGAGCTGCAACTGACCGCTGGAGTTCAGCTCTCGCCGGACGGCAGAAGGCGAAGAACGAAGCCGCTTGCGAGCGGCGCAGTGCAGCGAAGAGCTCTCCGAATTCGCCGCTAGCTCCACGGTCCTTCTCAGCTGCGAGTAGCAGCGCTCGCAGTACACAGAGCTTCGCAAGGCCCGAAGAGCCGGAGGGAAGTATCGCACACGCAAATGTGCCAGGACAGAGACGTGTTCTACGTTGTCCCCTCTCGTCGTGCAGTTTGTGCCTCTGCTGCTTCTGCTGTTAGGAATCGCTCCTTGAAAGGCGAGCGAGAGCGTCCTTCCGGGTGCATTGCACTGAGTCGAGTGCTCGCTCGGGACTTTGCTCTCGGGGCCAAGGCAAGAGGGCGTGCTTGCCCGCAGAACCGAGAACACGCTGTTGGGCAGAGCTGCAACTGACCGCTGGAGTTCAGCTCTCGCCGGACGGCAGAAGGCGAAGAACGAAGCCGCTTGCGAGCGGCGCAGTGCAGCGAAGAGCTCTCCGAATTCGCCGCTAGCTCCACGGTCCTTCTCAGCTGCGAGTAGCAGCGCTCGCAGTACACAGAGCTTCGCAAGGCCCGAAGAGCCGGAGGGAAGTATCGCACACGCAAATGTGCCAGGACAGAGACGTGTTCTACGTTGTCCCCTCTCGTCGTGCAGTTTGTGCCTCTGCTGCTTCTGCTGTTAGGAATCGCTCCTTGAAAGGCGAGCGAGAGCGTCCTTCCGGGTGCATTGCACTGAGTCGAGTGCTCGCTCGGGACTTTGCTCTCGGGGCCAAGGCAAGAGGGCGTGCTTGCCCGCAGAACCGAGAACACGCTGTTGGGCAGAGCTGCAACTGACCGCTGGAGTTCAGCTCTCGCCGGACGGCAGAAGGCGAAGAACGAAGCCGCTTGCGAGCGGCGCAGTGCAGCGAAGAGCTCTCCGAATTCGCCGCTAGCTCCACGGTCCTTCTCAGCTGCGAGTAGCAGCGCTCGCAGTACACAGAGCTTCGCAAGGCCCGAAGAGCCGGAGGGAAGTATCGCACACGAAAATGTGCCAGGACAGAGACGTGTTCTACGTTGTCCCCTCTCGTCGTGCAGTTTGTGCCTCTGCTGCTTCTGCTGTTAGGAATCGCTCCTTGAAAGGCGAGCGAGAGCGTCCTTCCGGGTGCATTGCACTGAGTCGAGTGCTCGCTCGGGACTTTGCTCTCGGGGCCAAGGCAAGAGGGCGTGCTTGCCCGCAGAACCGAGAACACGCTGTTGGGCAGAGCTGCAACTGACCGCTGGAGTTCAGCTCTCGCCGGACGGCAGAAGGCGAAGAACGAAGCCGCTTGCGAGCGGCGCAGTGCAGCGAAGAGCTCTCCGAATTCGCCGCTAGCTCCACGGTCCTTCTCAGCTGCGAGTAGCAGCGCTCGCAGTACACAGAGCTTCGCAAGGCCCGAAGAGCCGGAGGGAAGTATCGCACACGAAAATGTGCCAGGACAGAGACGTGTTCTACGTTGTCCCCTCTCGTCGTGCAGTTTGTGCCTCTGCTGCTTCTGCTGTTAGGAATCGCTCCTTGAAAGGCGAGCGAGAGCGTCCTTCCGGGTGCATTGCACTGAGTCGAGTGCTCGCTCGGGACTTTGCTCTCGGGGCCAAGGCAAGAGGGCGTGCTTGCCCGCAGAACCGAGAACACGCTGTTGGGCAGAGCTGCAACTGACCGCTGGAGTTCAGCTCTCGCCGGACGGCAGAAGGCGAAGAACGAAGCCGCTTGCGAGCGGCGCAGTGCAGCGAAGAGCTCTCCGAATTCGCCGCTAGCTCCACGGTCCTTCTCAGCTGCGAGTAGCAGCGCTCGCAGTACACAGAGCTTCGCAAGGCCCGAAGAGCCGGAGGGAAGTATCGCACACGCAAATGTGCCAGGACAGAGACGTGTTCTACGTTGTCCCCTCTCGTCGTGCAGTTTGTGCCTCTGCTGCTTCTGCTGTTAGGAATCGCTCCTTGAAAGGCGAGCGAGAGCGTCCTTCCGGGTGCATTGCACTGAGTCGAGTGCTCGCTCGGGACTTTGCTCTCGGGGCCAAGGCAAGAGGGCGTGCTTGCCCGCAGAACTGAGAACACGCTGTTGGGCAGAGCTGCAACTGACCGCTGGAGTTCAGCTCTCGCCGGACGGCAGAAGGCGAAGAACGAAGCCGCTTGCGAGCGGCGCAGTGCAGCGAAGAGCTCTCCGAATTCGCCGCTAGCTCCACGGTCCTTCTCAGCTGCGAGTAGCAGCGCTCGCAGTACACAGAGCTTCGCAAGGCCCGAAGAGCCGGAGGGAAGTATCGCACACGCAAATGTGCCAGGACAGAGACGTGTTCTACGTTGTCCCCTCTCGTCGTGCAGTTTGTGCCTCTGCTGCTTCTGCTGTTAGGAATCGCTCCTTGAAAGGCGAGCGAGAGCGTCCTTCCGGGTGCATTGCACTGAGTCGAGTGCTCGCTCGGGACTTTGCTCTCGGGGCCACGTCAAGAGGGCGTGCTTGCCCGCAGAACTGAGAACACGCTGTTGGGCAGAGCTGCAACTGACCGCTGGAGTTCAGCTCTCGCCGGACGGCAGAAGGCGAAGAACGAAGCCGCTTGCGAGCGGCGCAGTGCAGCGAAGAGCTCTCCGAATTCGCCGCTAGCTCCACGGTCCTTCTCAGCTGCGAGTAGCAGCGCTCGCAGTACACAGAGCTTCGCAAGGCCCGAAGAGCCGGAGGGAAGTATCGCACACGAAAATGTGCCAGGACAGAGACGTGTTCTACGTTGTCCCCTCTCGTCGTGCAGTTTGTGCCTCTGCTGCTTCTGCTGTTAGGAATCGCTCCTTGAAAGGCGAGCGAGAGCGTCCTTCCGGGTGCATTGCACTGAGTCGAGAGCTCGCTCGGGACTTTGCTCTCGGGGCCAAGGCAAGAGGGCGTGCTTGCCCGCAGAACTGAGAACACGCTGTTGGGCAGAGCTGCAACTGACCGCTGGAGTTCAGCTCTCGCCGGACGGCAGAAGGCGAAGAACGAAGCCGCTTGCGAGCGGCGCAGTGCAGCGAAGAGCTCTCCGAATTCGCCGCTAGCTCCACGGTCCTTCTCAGCTGCGAGTAGCAGCGCTCGCAGTACACAGAGCTTCGCAAGGCCCGAAGAGCCGGAGGGAAGTATCGCACACGCAAATGTGCCAGGACAGAGACGTGTTCTACGGTGTCCCCTCTCGTCGTGCAGTTTGTGCCTCTGCTGCTTCTGCTGTTAGGAATCGCTCCTTGAAAGGCGAGCGAGAGCGTCCTTCCGGGTGCATTGCACTGAGTCGAGTGCTCGCTCGGGACTTTGCTCTCGGGGCCAAGGCAAGAGGGCGTGCTTGCCCGAAGAACCGAGAACACGCTATTGGGCAGAGCTGCAACGGACCGCTGGAGTTCAGCTCTCGCCGGACGGCAGAAGGCGAAGAACGAAGCCGCTTGCGAGCGGCGCAGTGCAGCGAAGAGCTCTCCGAATTCGCCGCTAGCTCCACGGTCCTTCTCAGCTGCGAGTAGCAGCGCTCGCAGTACACAGAGCTTCGCAAGGCCCGAAGAGCCGGAGGGAAGTATCGCACACGCAAATGTGCCAGGACAGAGACGTGTTCTACGTTGTCCCTTCTCGTCGTGCAGTTTGTGCCTCTGCTGCTTCTGCTGTTAGGAATCGCTCCTTGAAAGGCGAGCGAGA
Organism: Sturnus vulgaris; assembly: GCF_052056855.1. Lineage (NCBI taxonomy): Eukaryota > Metazoa > Chordata > Aves > Passeriformes > Sturnidae > Sturnus > Sturnus vulgaris. The sequence goes on from NW_028276404.1 coordinate 61,155, forward strand.
GCGTCCTTCCGGGTGCATTGCACTGAGTCGAGTGCTCGCTCGGGACTTTGCTCTCGGGGCCAAGGCAAGAGGGCGTGCTTGCCCGCAGAACCGAGAACACGCTGTTGGGCAGAGCTGCAACTGACCGCTGGAGTTCAGCTCTCGCCGGACGGCAGAAGGCGAAGAACGAAGGCGCTTGCGAGCGGCGCAGTGCAGCGAAGAGCTCTCCGAATTCGCCGCTAGCTCCACGGCCCTTCTCAGCTGCGAGTAGCAGCGCTCGCAGTACACAGAGCTTCGCAAGGCCCGAAGACCCGGAGGGAAGTATCGCACATGCAAATGTGCCAGGACAGAGACGTGTTCTACGTTGTCCCTTCTCGTCGTGCAGTTTGTGCCTCTGCTGCTTCTGCTGTTAGGAATCGCTCCTTGAAAGGCGAGCGAGAGCGTCCTTCCGGGTGCATTGCACTGAGTCGAGTGCTCGCTCGGGACTTTGCTCTCGGGGCCAAGGCAAGAGGGCGTGCTTGCCCGCAGAACCGAGAACACGCTGTTGGGCAGAGCTGCAACTGACCGCTGGAGTTCAGCTCTCGCCGGACGGCAGAAGGCGAAGAACGAAGCCGCTTGCGAGCGGCGCAGTGCAGCGAAGAGCTCTCCGAATTCGCCGCTAGCTCCACGGTCCTTCTCAGCTGCGAGTAGCAGCGCTCGCAGTACACAGAGCTTCGCAAGGCCCGAAGAGCCGGAGGGAAGTATCGCACACGAAAATGTGCCAGGACAGAGACGTGTTCTACGTTGTCCCCTCTCGTCGTGCAGTTTGTGCCTCTGCTGCTTCTGCTGTTAGGAATCGCTCCTTGAAAGGCGAGCGAGAGCGTCCTTCCGGGTGCATTGCACTGAGTCGAGTGCTCGCTCGGGACTTTGCTCTCGGGGCCAAGGCAAGAGGGCGTGCTTGCCCGCAGAACTGAGAACACGCTGTTGGGCAGAGCTGCAACTGACCGCTGGAGTTCAGCTCTCGCCGGACGGCAGAAGGCGAAGAACGAAGCCGCTTGCGAGCGGCGCAGTGCAGCGAAGAGCTCTCCGAATTCGCCGCTAGCTCCACGGTCCTTCTCAGCTGCGAGTAGCAGCGCTCGCAGTACACAGAGCTTCGCAAGGCCCGAAGAGCCGGAGGGAAGTATCGCACACGCAAATGTGCCAGGACAGAGACGTGTTCTACGTTGTCCCCTCTCGTCGTGCAGTTTGTGCCTCTGCTGCTTCTGCTGTTAGGAATCGCTCCTTGAAAGGCGAGCGAGAGCGTCCTTCCGGGTGCATTGCACTGAGTCGAGTGCTCGCTCGGGACTTTGCTCTCGGGGCCAAGGCAAGAGGGCGTGCTTGCCCGCAGAACTGAGAACACGCTGTTGGGCAGAGCTGCAACTGACCGCTGGAGTTCAGCTCTCGCCGGACGGCAGAAGGCGAAGAACGAAGCCGCTTGCGAGCGGCGCAGTGCAGCGAAGAGCTCTCCGAATTCGCCGCTAGCTCCACGGTCCTTCTCAGCTGCGAGTAGCAGCGCTCGCAGTACACAGAGCTTCGCAAGGCCCGAAGAGCCGGAGGGAAGTATCGCACACGAAAATGTGCCAGGACAGAGACGTGTTCTACGTTGTCCCCTCTCGTCGTGCAGTTTGTGCCTCTGCTGCTTCTGCTGTTAGGAATCGCTCCTTGAAAGGCGAGCGAGAGCGTCCTTCCGGGTGCATTGCACTGAGTCGAGTGCTCGCTCGGGACTTTGCTCTCGGGGCCAAGGCAAGAGGGCGTGCTTGCCCGCAGAACTGAGAACACGCTGTTGGGCAGAGCTGCAACTGACCGCTGGAGTTCAGCTCTCGCCGGACGGCAGAAGGCGAAGAACGAAGCCGCTTGCGAGCGGCGCAGTGCAGCGAAGAGCTCTCCGAATTCGCCGCTAGCTCCACGGTCCTTCTCAGCTGCGAGTAGCAGCGCTCGCAGTACACAGAGCTTCGCAAGGCCCGAAGAGCCGGAGGGAAGTATCGCACACGCAAATGTGCCAGGACAGAGACGTGTTCTACGTTGTCCCCTCTCGTCGTGCAGTTTGTGCCTCTGCTGCTTCTGCTGTTAGGAATCGCTCCTTGAAAGGCGAGCGAGAGCGTCCTTCCGGGTGCATTGCACTGAGTCGAGTGCTCGCTCGGGACTTTGCTCTCGGGGCCAAGGCAAGAGGGCGTGCTTGCCCGCAGAACTGAGAACACGCTGTTGGGCAGAGCTGCAACTGACCGCTGGAGTTCAGCTCTCGCCGGACGGCAGAAGGCGAAGAACGAAGCCGCTTGCGAGCGGCGCAGTGCAGCGAAGAGCTCTCCGAATTCGCCGCTAGCTCCACGGTCCTTCTCAGCTGCGAGTAGCAGCGCTCGCAGTACACAGAGCTTCGCAAGGCCCGAAGAGCCGGAGGGAAGTATCGCACACGCAAATGTGCCAGGACAGAGACGTGTTCTACGTTGTCCCCTCTCGTCGTGCAGTTTGTGCCTCTGCTGCTTCTGCTGTTAGGAATCGCTCCTTGAAAGGCGAGCGAGAGCGTCCTTCCGGGTGCATTGCACTGAGTCGAGTGCTCGCTCGGGACTTTGCTCTCGGGGCCAAGGCAAGAGGGCGTGCTTGCCCGCAGAACTGAGAACACGCTGTTGGGCAGAGCTGCAACTGACCGCTGGAGTTCAGCTCTCGCCGGACGGCAGAAGGCGAAGAACGAAGCCGCTTGCGAGCGGCGCAGTGCAGCGAAGAGCTCTCCGAATTCGCCGCTAGCTCCACGGTCCTTCTCAGCTGCGAGTAGCAGCGCTCGCAGTACACAGAGCTTCGCAAGGCCCGAAGAGCCGGAGGGAAGTATCGCACACGAAAATGTGCCAGGACAGAGACGTGTTCTACGTTGTCCCCTCTCGTCGTGCAGTTTGTGCCTCTGCTGCTTCTGCTGTTAGGAATCGCTCCTTGAAAGGCGAGCGAGAGCGTCCTTCCGGGTGCATTGCACTGAGTCGAGAGCTCGCTCGGGACTTTGCTCTCGGGGCCAAGGCAAGAGGGCGTGCTTGCCCGCAGAACTGAGAACACGCTGTTGGGCAGAGCTGCAACTGACCGCTGGAGTTCAGCTCTCGCCGGACGGCAGAAGGCGAAGAACGAAGCCGCTTGCGAGCGGCGCAGTGCAGCGAAGAGCTCTCCGAATTCGCCGCTAGCTCCACGGTCCTTCTCAGCTGCGAGTAGCTGCTCTCGCAGTACACAGAGCTTCGCAAGGCCCGAAGAGCCGGAGGGAAGTATCGCACACGAAAATGTGCCAGGACAGAGACGTGTTCTACGGTGTCCCCTCTCGTCGTGCAGTTTGTGCCTCTGCTGCTTCTGCTGTTAGGAATCGCTCCTTGAAAGGCGAGCGAGAGCGTCCTTCCGGGTGCATTGCACTGAGTCGAGAGCTCGCTCGGGACTTTGCTCTCGCGGCCAAGGCAAGAGGGCGTGCTTGCCCGCAGAACTGAGAACACGCTGTTGGGCAGAGCTGCAACTGACCGCTGGAGTTCAGCTCTCGCCGGACGGCAGAAGGCGAAGAACGAAGCCGCTTGCGAGCGGCGCAGTGCAGCGAAGAGCTCTCCGAATTCGCCGCTAGCTCCACGGTCCTTCTCAGCTGCGAGTAGCAGCGCTCGCAGTACACAGAGCTTCGCAAGGCCCGAAGAGCCGGAGGGAAGTATCGCACACGCAAATGTGCCAGGACAGAGACGTGTTCTACGGTGTCCCCTCTCGTCGTGCAGTTTGTGCCTCTGCTGCTTCTGCTGTTAGGAATCGCTCCTTGAAAGGCGAGCGAGAGCGTCCTTCCGGGTGCATTGCACTGAGTCGAGTGCTCGCTCGGGACTTTGCTCTCGGGGCCAAGGCAAGAGGGCGTGCTTGCCCGAAGAACCGAGAACACGCTATTGGGCAGAGCTGCAACGGACCGCTGGAGTTCAGCTCTCGCCGGACGGCAGAAGGCGAAGAACGAAGCCGCTTGCGAGCGGCGCAGTGCAGCGAAGAGCTCTCCGAATTCGCCGCTAGCTCCACGGTCCTTCTCAGCTGCGAGTAGCAGCGCTCGCAGTACACAGAGCTTCGCAAGGCCCGAAGAGCCGGAGGGAAGTATCGCACACGCAAATGTGCCAGGACAGAGACGTGTTCTACGTTGTCCCCTCTCGTCGTGCAGTTTGTGCCTCTGCTGCTTCTGCTGTTAGGAATCGCTCCTTGAAAGGCGAGCGAGAGCGTCCTTCCGGGTGCATTGCGCTGAGTCGAGTGCTCGCTCGGGACTTTGCTCTCGGGGCCAAGGCAAGAGGGCGTGCTTGCCCGCAGAACTGAGAACACGCTGTTGGGCAGAGCTGCAACTGACCGCTGGAGTTCAGCTCTCGCCGGACGGCAGAAGGCGAAGAACGAAGCCGCTTGCGAGCGGCGCAGTGCAGCGAAGAGCTCTCCGAATTCGCCGCTAGCTCCACGGTCCTTCTCAGCTGCGAGTAGCAGCGCTCGCAGTACACAGAGCTTCGCAAGGCCCGAAGAGCCGGAGGGAAGTATCGCACACGCAAATGTGCCAGGACAGAGACGTGTTCTACGTTGTCCCCTCTCGTCGTGCAGTTTGTGCCTCTGCTGCTTCTGCTGTTAGGAATCGCTCCTTGAAAGGCGAGCGAGAGCGTCCTTCCGGGTGCATTGCACTGAGTCGAGTGCTCGCTCGGGACTTTGCTCTCGGGGCCAAGGCAAGAGGGCGTGCTTGCCCGCAGAACTGAGAACACGCTGTTGGGCAGAGCTGCAACTGACCGCTGGAGTTCAGCTCTCGCCGGACGGCAGAAGGCGAAGAACGAAGCCGCTTGCGAGCGGCGCAGTGCAGCGAAGAGCTCTCCGAATTCGCCGCTAGCTCCACGGTCCTTCTCAGCTGCGAGTAGCAGCGCTCGCAGTACACAGAGCTTCGCAAGGCCCGAAGAGCCGGAGGGAAGTATCGCACACGAAAATGTGCCAGGACAGAGACGTGTTCTACGTTGTCCCCTCTCGTCGTGCAGTTTGTGCCTCTGCTGCTTCTGCTGTTAGGAATCGCTCCTTGAAAGGCGAGCGAGAGCGTCCTTCCGGGTGCATTGCACTGAGTCGAGAGCTCGCTCGGGACTTTGCTCTCGGGGCCAAGGCAAGAGGGCGTGCTTGCCCGCAGAACTGAGAACACGCTGTTGGGCAGAGCTGCAACTGACCGCTGGAGTTCAGCTCTCGCCGGACGGCAGAAGGCGAAGAACGAAGCCGCTTGCGAGCGGCGCAGTGCAGCGAAGAGCTCTCCGAATTCGCCGCTAGCTCCACGGTCCTTCTCAGCTGCGAGTAGCAGCGCTCGCAGTACACAGAGCTTCGCAAGGCCCGAAGAGCCGGAGGGAAGTATCGCACACGCAAATGTGCCAGGACAGAGACGTGTTCTACGGTGTCCCCTCTCGTCGTGCAGTTTGTGCCTCTGCTGCTTCTGCTGTTAGGAATCGCTCCTTGAAAGGCGAGCGAGAGCGTCCTTCCGGGTGCATTGCACTGAGTCGAGTGCTCGCTCGGGACTTTGCTCTCGGGGCCAAGGCAAGAGGGCGTGCTTGCCCGAAGAACCGAGAACACGCTATTGGGCAGAGCTGCAACGGACCGCTGGAGTTCAGCTCTCGCCGGACGGCAGAAGGCGAAGAACGAAGCCGCTTGCGAGCGGCGCAGTGCAGCGAAGAGCTCTCCGAATTCGCCGCTAGCTCCACGGTCCTTCTCAGCTGCGAGTAGCAGCGCTCGCAGTACACAGAGCTTCGCAAGGCCCGAAGAGCCGGAGGGAAGTATCGCACACGCAAATGTGCCAGGACAGAGACGTGTTCTATGTTGTCCCTTCTCGTCGTGCAGTTTGTGCCTCTGCTGCTTCTGCTGTTAGGAATCGCTCCTTGAAAGGCGAGCGAGAGCGTCCTTCCGGGTGCATTGCACTGAGTCGAGTGCTCGCTCGGGACTTTGCTCTCGGGGCCAAGGCAAGAGGGCGTGCTTGCCCGCAGAACCGAGAACACGCTGTTGGGCAGAGCTGCAACTGACCGCTGGAGTTCAGCTCTCGCCGGACGGCAGAAGGCGAAGAACGAAGGCGCTTGCGAGCGGCGCAGTGCAGCGAAGAGCTCTCCGAATTCGCCGCTAGCTCCACGGCCCTTCTCAGCTGCGAGTAGCAGCGCTCGCAGTACACAGAGCTTCGCAAGGCCCGAAGACCCGGAGGGAAGTATCGCACATGCAAATGTGCCAGGACAGAGACGTGTTCTACGTTGTCCCTTCTCGTCGTGCAGTTTGTGCCTCTGCTGCTTCTGCTGTTAGGAATCGCTCCTTGAAAGGCGAGCGAGAGCGTCCTTCCGGGTGCATTGCACTGAGTCGAGTGCTCGCTCGGGACTTTGCTCTCGGGGCCAAGGCAAGAGGGCGTGCTTGCCCGCAGAACCGAGAACACGCTGTTGGGCAGAGCTGCAACTGACCGCTGGAGTTCAGCTCTCGCCGGACGGCAGAAGGCGAAGAACGAAGCCGCTTGCGAGCGGCGCAGTGCAGCGAAGAGCTCTCCGAATTCGCCGCTAGCTCCACGGCCCTTCTCAGCTGCGAGTAGCAGCGCTCGCAGTACACAGAGCTTCGCAAGGCCCGAAGAGCCGGAGGGAAGTATCGCACACGAAAATGTGCCAGGACAGAGACGTGTTCTACGTTGTCCCCTCTCGTCGTGCAGTTTGTGCCTCTGCTGCTTCTGCTGTTAGGAATCGCTCCTTGAAAGGCGAGCGAGAGCGTCCTTCCGGGTGCATTGCACTGAGTCGAGTGCTCGCTCGGGACTTTGCTCTCGGGGCCAAGGCAAGAGGGCGTGCTTGCCCGCAGAACTGAGAACACGCTGTTGGGCAGAGCTGCAACGGACCGCTGGAGTTCAGCTCTCGCCGGACGGCAGAAGGCGAAGAACGAAGCCGCTTGCGAGCGGCGCAGTGCAGCGAAGAGCTCTCCGAATTCGCCGCTAGCTCCACGGTCCTTCTCAGCTGCGAGTAGCAGCGCTCGCAGTACACAGAGCTTCGCAAGGCCCGAAGAGCCGGAGGGAAGTATCGCACACGCAAATGTGCCAGGACAGAGACGTGTTCTACGTTGTCCCTCTCGTCGTGCAGTTTGTGCCTCTGCTGCTTCTGCTGTTAGGAATCGCTCCTTGAAAGGCGAGCGAGAGCGTCCTTCCGGGTGCATTGCACTGAGTCGAGTGCTCGCTCGGGACTTTGCTCTCGGGGCCAAGGCAAGAGGGCGTGCTTGCCCGCAGAACCGAGAACACGCTGTTGGGCAGAGCTGCAACTGACCGCTGGAGTTCAGCTCTCGCCGGACGGCAGAAGGCGAAGAACGAAGCCGCTTGCGAGCGGCGCAGTGCAGCGAAGAGCTCTCCGAATTCGCCGCTAGCTCCACGGTCCTTCTCAGCTGCGAGTAGCAGCGCTCGCAGTACACAGAGCTTCGCAAGGCCCGAAGAGCCGGAGGGAAGTATCGCACACGCAAATGTGCCAGGACAGAGACGTGTTCTACGTTGTCCCCTCTCGTCGTGCAGTTTGTGCCTCTGCTGCTTCTGCTGTTAGGAATCGCTCCTTGAAAGGCGAGCGAGAGCGTCCTTCCGGGTGCATTGCACTGAGTCGAGTGCTCGCTCGGGACTTTGCTCTCGGGGCCAAGGCAAGAGGGCGTGCTTGCCCGCAGAACCGAGAACACGCTGTTGGGCAGAGCTGCAACTGACCGCTGGAGTTCAGCTCTCGCCGGACGGCAGAAGGCGAAGAACGAAGCCGCTTGCGAGCGGCGCAGTGCAGCGAAGAGCTCTCCGAATTCGCCGCTAGCTCCACGGTCCTTCTCAGCTGCGAGTAGCAGCGCTCGCAGTACACAGAGCTTCGCAAGGCCCGAAGAGCCGGAGGGAAGTATCGCACACGCAAATGTGCCAGGACAGAGACGTGTTCTACGTTGTCCCCTCTCGTCGTGCAGTTTGTGCCTCTGCTGCTTCTGCTGTTAGGAATCGCTCCTTGAAAGGCGAGCGAGAGCGTCCTTCCGGGTGCATTGCACTGAGTCGAGTGCTCGCTCGGGACTTTGCTCTCGGGGCCAAGGCAAGAGGGCGTGCTTGCCCGCAGAACCGAGAACACGCTGTTGGGCAGAGCTGCAACTGACCGCTGGAGTTCAGCTCTCGCCGGACGGCAGAAGGCGAAGAACGAAGCCGCTTGCGAGCGGCGCAGTGCAGCGAAGAGCTCTCCGAATTCGCCGCTAGCTCCACGGTCCTTCTCAGCTGCGAGTAGCAGCGCTCGCAGTACACAGAGCTTCGCAAGGCCCGAAGAGCCGGAGGGAAGTATCGCACACGAAAATGTGCCAGGACAGAGACGTGTTCTACGTTGTCCCCTCTCGTCGTGCAGTTTGTGCCTCTGCTGCTTCTGCTGTTAGGAATCGCTCCTTGAAAGGCGAGCGAGAGCGTCCTTCCGGGTGCATTGCACTGAGTCGAGTGCTCGCTCGGGACTTTGCTCTCGGGGCCAAGGCAAGAGGGCGTGCTTGCCCGCAGAACCGAGAACACGCTGTTGGGCAGAGCTGCAACTGACCGCTGGAGTTCAGCTCTCGCCGGACGGCAGAAGGCGAAGAACGAAGCCGCTTGCGAGCGGCGCAGTGCAGCGAAGAGCTCTCCGAATTCGCCGCTAGCTCCACGGTCCTTCTCAGCTGCGAGTAGCAGCGCTCGCAGTACACAGAGCTTCGCAAGGCCCGAAGAGCCGGAGGGAAGTATCGCACACGAAAATGTGCCAGGACAGAGACGTGTTCTACGTTGTCCCCTCTCGTCGTGCAGTTTGTGCCTCTGCTGCTTCTGCTGTTAGGAATCGCTCCTTGAAAGGCGAGCGAGAGCGTCCTTCCGGGTGCATTGCACTGAGTCGAGTGCTCGCTCGGGACTTTGCTCTCGGGGCCAAGGCAAGAGGGCGTGCTTGCCCGCAGAACCGAGAACACGCTGTTGGGCAGAGCTGCAACTGACCGCTGGAGTTCAGCTCTCGCCGGACGGCAGAAGGCGAAGAACGAAGCCGCTTGCGAGCGGCGCAGTGCAGCGAAGAGCTCTCCGAATTCGCCGCTAGCTCCACGGTCCTTCTCAGCTGCGAGTAGCAGCGCTCGCAGTACACAGAGCTTCGCAAGGCCCGAAGAGCCGGAGGGAAGTATCGCACACGCAAATGTGCCAGGACAGAGACGTGTTCTACGTTGTCCCCTCTCGTCGTGCAGTTTGTGCCTCTGCTGCTTCTGCTGTTAGGAATCGCTCCTTGAAAGGCGAGCGAGAGCGTCCTTCCGGGTGCATTGCACTGAGTCGAGTGCTCGCTCGGGACTTTGCTCTCGGGGCCAAGGCAAGAGGGCGTGCTTGCCCGCAGAACTGAGAACACGCTGTTGGGCAGAGCTGCAACTGACCGCTGGAGTTCAGCTCTCGCCGGACGGCAGAAGGCGAAGAACGAAGCCGCTTGCGAGCGGCGCAGTGCAGCGAAGAGCTCTCCGAATTCGCCGCTAGCTCCACGGTCCTTCTCAGCTGCGAGTAGCAGCGCTCGCAGTACACAGAGCTTCGCAAGGCCCGAAGAGCCGGAGGGAAGTATCGCACACGAAAATGTGCCAGGACAGAGACGTGTTCTACGTTGTCCCCTCTCGTCGTGCAGTTTGTGCCTCTGCTGCTTCTGCTGTTAGGAATCGCTCCTTGAAAGGCGAGCGAGAGCGTCCTTCCGGGTGCATTGCACTGAGTCGAGAGCTCGCTCGGGACTTTGCTCTCGGGGCCAAGGCAAGAGGGCGTGCTTGCCCGCAGAACTGAGAACACGCTGTTGGGCAGAGCTGCAACTGACCGCTGGAGTTCAGCTCTCGCCGGACGGCAGAAGGCGAAGAACGAAGCCGCTTGCGAGCGGCGCAGTGCAGCGAAGAGCTCTCCGAATTCGCCGCTAGCTCCACGGTCCTTCTCAGCTGCGAGTAGCAGCGCTCGCAGTACACAGAGCTTCGCAAGGCCCGAAGAGCCGGAGGGAAGTATCGCACACGCAAATGTGCCAGGACAGAGACGTGTTCTACGTTGTCCCCTCTCGTCGTGCAGTTTGTGCCTCTGCTGCTTCTGCTGTTAGGAATCGCTCCTTGAAAGGCGAGCGAGAGCGTCCTTCCGGGTGCATTGCACTGAGTCGAGTGCTCGCTCGGGACTTTGCTCTCGGGCCACGTCAAGAGGGCGTGCTTGCCCGCAGAACTGAGAACACGCTGTTGGGCAGAGCTGCAACTGACCGCTGGAGTTCAGCTCTCGCCGGACGGCAGAAGGCGAAGAACGAAGCCGCTTGCGAGCGGCGCAGTGCAGCGAAGAGCTCTCCGAATTCGCCGCTAGCTCCACGGTCCTTCTCAGCTGCGAGTAGCAGCGCTCGCAGTACACAGAGCTTCGCAAGGCCCGAAGAGCCGGAGGGAAGTATCGCACACGAAAATGTGCCAGGACAGAGACGTGTTCTACGTTGTCCCCTCTCGTCGTGCAGTTTGTGCCTCTGCTGCTTCTGCTGTTAGGAATCGCTCCTTGAAAGGCGAGCGAGAGCGTCCTTCCGGGTGCATTGCACTGAGTCGAGAGCTCGCTCGGGACTTTGCTCTCGGGGCCAAGGCAAGAGGGCGTGCTTGCCCGCAGAACTGAGAACACGCTGTTGGGCAGAGCTGCAACTGACCGCTGGAGTTCAGCTCTCGCCGGACGGCAGAAGGCGAAGAACGAAGCCGCTTGCGAGCGGCGCAGTGCAGCGAAGAGCTCTCCGAATTCGCCGCTAGCTCCACGGTCCTTCTCAGCTGCGAGTAGCAGCGCTCGCAGTACACAGAGCTTCGCAAGGCCCGAAGAGCCGGAGGGAAGTATCGCACACGCAAATGTGCCAGGACAGAGACGTGTTCTACGGTGTCCCCTCTCGTCGTGCAGTTTGTGCCTCTGCTGCTTCTGCTGTTAGGAATCGCTCCTTGAAAGGCGAGCGAGAGCGTCCTTCCGGGTGCATTGCACTGAGTCGAGTGCTCGCTCGGGACTTTGCTCTCGGGGCCAAGGCAAGAGGGCGTGCTTGCCCGAAGAACCGAGAACACGCTATTGGGCAGAGCTGCAACGGACCGCTGGAGTTCAGCTCTCGCCGGACGGCAGAAGGCGAAGAACGAAGCCGCTTGCGAGCGGCGCAGTGCAGCGAAGAGCTCTCCGAATTCGCCGCTAGCTCCACGGTCCTTCTCAGCTGCGAGTAGCAGCGCTCGCAGTACACAGAGCTTCGCAAGGCCCGAAGAGCCGGAGGGAAGTATCGCACACGCAAATGTGCCAGGACAGAGACGTGTTCTACGTTGTCCCTTCTCGTCGTGCAGTTTGTGCCTCTGCTGCTTCTGCTGTTAGGAATCGCTCCTTGAAAGGCGAGCGAGAGCGTCCTTCCGGGTGCATTGCACTGAGTCGAGTGCTCGCTCGGGACTTTGCTCTCGGGGCCAAGGCAAGAGGGCGTGCTTGCCCGCAGAACCGAGAACACGCTGTTGGGCAGAGCTGCAACTGACCGCTGGAGTTCAGCTCTCGCCGGACGGCAGAAGGCGAAGAACGAAGGCGCTTGCGAGCGGCGCAGTGCAGCGAAGAGCTCTCCGAATTCGCCGCTAGCTCCACGGCCCTTCTCAGCTGCGAGTAGCAGCGCTCGCAGTACACAGAGCTTCGCAAGGCCCGAAGACCCGGAGGGAAGTATCGCACATGCAAATGTGCCAGGACAGAGACGTGTTCTACGTTGTCCCTTCTCGTCGTGCAGTTTGTGCCTCTGCTGCTTCTGCTGTTAGGAATCGCTCCTTGAAAGGCGAGCGAGAGCGTCCTTCCGGGTGCATTGCACTGAGTCGAGTGCTCGCTCGGGACTTTGCTCTCGGGGCCAAGGCAAGAGGGCGTGCTTGCCCGCAGAACCGAGAACACGCTGTTGGGCAGAGCTGCAACTGACCGCTGGAGTTCAGCTCTCGCCGGACGGCAGAAGGCGAAGAACGAAGCCGCTTGCGAGCGGCGCAGTGCAGCGAAGAGCTCTCCGAATTCGCCGCTAGCTCCACGGCCCTTCTCAGCTGCGAGTAGCAGCGCTCGCAGTACACAGAGCTTCGCAAGGCCCGAAGAGCCGGAGGGAAGTATCGCACACGAAAATGTGCCAGGACAGAGACGTGTTCTACGTTGTCCCCTCTCGTCGTGCAGTTTGTGCCTCTGCTGCTTCTGCTGTTAGGAATCGCTCCTTGAAAGGCGAGCGAGAGCGTCCTTCCGGGTGCATTGCACTGAGTCGAGTGCTCGCTCGGGACTTTGCTCTCGGGGCCAAGGCAAGAGGGCGTGCTTGCCCGCAGAACTGAGAACACGCTGTTGGGCAGAGCTGCAACGGACCGCTGGAGTTCAGCTCTCGCCGGACGGCAGAAGGCGAAGAACGAAGCCGCTTGCGAGCGGCGCAGTGCAGCGAAGAGCTCTCCGAATTCGCCGCTAGCTCCACGGTCCTTCTCAGCTGCGAGTAGCAGCGCTCGCAGTACACAGAGCTTCGCAAGGCCCGAAGAGCCGGAGGGAAGTATCGCACACGCAAATGTGCCAGGACAGAGACGTGTTCTACGTTGTCCCCTCTCGTCGTGCAGTTTGTGCCTCTGCTGCTTCTGCTGTTAGGAATCGCTCCTTGAAAGGCGAGCGAGAGCGTCCTTCCGGGTGCATTGCACTGAGTCGAGTGCTCGCTCGGGACTTTGCTCTCGGGGCCAAGGCAAGAGGGCGTGCTTGCCCGCAGAACCGAGAACACGCTGTTGGGCAGAGCTGCAACTGACCGCTGGAGTTCAGCTCTCGCCGGACGGCAGAAGGCGAAGAACGAAGCCGCTTGCGAGCGGCGCAGTGCAGCGAAGAGCTCTCCGAATTCGCCGCTAGCTCCACGGTCCTTCTCAGCTGCGAGTAGCAGCGCTCGCAGTACACAGAGCTTCGCAAGGCCCGAAGAGCCGGAGGGAAGTATCGCACACGAAAATGTGCCAGGACAGAGACGTGTTCTACGTTGTCCCCTCTCGTCGTGCAGTTTGTGCCTCTGCTGCTTCTGCTGTTAGGAATCGCTCCTTGAAAGGCGAGCGAGAGCGTCCTTCCGGGTGCATTGCACTGAGTCGAGTGCTCGCTCGGGACTTTGCTCTCGGGGCCAAGGCAAGAGGGCGTGCTTGCCCGCAGAACCGAGAACACGCTGTTGGGCAGAGCTGCAACTGACCGCTGGAGTTCAGCTCTCGCCGGACGGCAGAAGGCGAAGAACGAAGCCGCTTGCGAGCGGCGCAGTGCAGCGAAGAGCTCTCCGAATTCGCCGCTAGCTCCACGGTCCTTCTCAGCTGCGAGTAGCAGCGCTCGCAGTACACAGAGCTTCGCAAGGCCCGAAGAGCCGGAGGGAAGTATCGCACACGAAAATGTGCCAGGACAGAGACGTGTTCTACGTTGTCCCCTCTCGTCGTGCAGTTTGTGCCTCTGCTGCTTCTGCTGTTAGGAATCGCTCCTTGAAAGGCGAGCGAGAGCGTCCTTCCGGGTGCATTGCACTGAGTCGAGTGCTCGCTCGGGACTTTGCTCTCGGGGCCAAGGCAAGAGGGCGTGCTTGCCCGCAGAACCGAGAACACGCTGTTGGGCAGAGCTGCAACTGACCGCTGGAGTTCAGCTCTCGCCGGACGGCAGAAGGCGAAGAACGAAGCCGCTTGCGAGCGGCGCAGTGCAGCGAAGAGCTCTCCGAATTCGCCGCTAGCTCCACGGTCCTTCTCAGCTGCGAGTAGCAGCGCTCGCAGTACACAGAGCTTCGCAAGGCCCGAAGAGCCGGAGGGAAGTATCGCACACGCAAATGTGCCAGGACAGAGACGTGTTCTACGTTGTCCCCTCTCGTCGTGCAGTTTGTGCCTCTGCTGCTTCTGCTGTTAGGAATCGCTCCTTGAAAGGCGAGCGAGAGCGTCCTTCCGGGTGCATTGCACTGAGTCGAGTGCTCGCTCGGGACTTTGCTCTCGGGGCCAAGGCAAGAGGGCGTGCTTGCCCGCAGAACTGAGAACACGCTGTTGGGCAGAGCTGCAACTGACCGCTGGAGTTCAGCTCTCGCCGGACGGCAGAAGGCGAAGAACGAAGCCGCTTGCGAGCGGCGCAGTGCAGCGAAGAGCTCTCCGAATTCGCCGCTAGCTCCACGGTCCTTCTCAGCTGCGAGTAGCAGCGCTCGCAGTACACAGAGCTTCGCAAGGCCCGAAGAGCCGGAGGGAAGTATCGCACACGAAAATGTGCCAGGACAGAGACGTGTTCTACGTTGTCCCCTCTCGTCGTGCAGTTTGTGCCTCTGCTGCTTCTGCTGTTAGGAATCGCTCCTTGAAAGGCGAGCGAGAGCGTCCTTCCGGGTGCATTGCACTGAGTCGAGAGCTCGCTCGGGACTTTGCTCTCGGGGCCAAGGCAAGAGGGCGTGCTTGCCCGCAGAACTGAGAACACGCTGTTGGGCAGAGCTGCAACTGACCGCTGGAGTTCAGCTCTCGCCGGACGGCAGAAGGCGAAGAACGAAGCCGCTTGCGAGCGGCGCAGTGCAGCGAAGAGCTCTCCGAATTCGCCGCTAGCTCCACGGTCCTTCTCAGCTGCGAGTAGCTGCTCTCGCAGTACACAGAGCTTCGCAAGGCCCGAAGAGCCGGAGGGAAGTATCGCACACGCAAATGTGCCAGGACAGAGACGTGTTCTACGGTGTCCCCTCTCGTCGTGCAGTTTGTGCCTCTGCTGCTTCTGCTGTTAGGAATCGCTCCTTGAAAGGCGAGCGAGAGCGTCCTTCCGGGTGCATTGCACTGAGTCGAGAGCTCGCTCGGGACTTTGCTCTCGCGGCCAAGGCAAGAGGGCGTGCTTGCCCGCAGAACTGAGAACACGCTGTTGGGCAGAGCTGCAACTGACCGCTGGAGTTCAGCTCTCGCCGGACGGCAGAAGGCGAAGAACGAAGCCGCTTGCGAGCGGCGCAGTGCAGCGAAGAGCTCTCCGAATTCGCCGCTAGCTCCACGGTCCTTCTCAGCTGCGAGTAGCAGCGCTCGCAGTACACAGAGCTTCGCAAGGCCCGAAGAGCCGGAGGGAAGTATCGCACACGCAAATGTGCCAGGACAGAGACGTGTTCTACGGTGTCCCCTCTCG
Organism: Sturnus vulgaris; assembly: GCF_052056855.1. Classification (NCBI taxonomy): domain Eukaryota; kingdom Metazoa; phylum Chordata; class Aves; order Passeriformes; family Sturnidae; genus Sturnus; species Sturnus vulgaris. Next base: position 76,174 of record NW_028276404.1, read on the forward strand.
TCGTGCAGTTTGTGCCTCTGCTGCTTCTGCTGTTAGGAATCGCTCCTTGAAAGGCGAGCGAGAGCGTCCTTCCGGGTGCATTGCACTGAGTCGAGTGCTCGCTCGGGACTTTGCTCTCGGGGCCAAGGCAAGAGGGCGTGCTTGCCCGAAGAACCGAGAACACGCTGTTGGGCAGAGCTGCAACGGACCGCTGGAGTTCAGCTCTCGCCGGACGGCAGAAGGCGAAGAACGAAGCCGCTTGCGAGCGGCGCAGTGCAGCGAAGAGCTCTCCGAATTCGCCGCTAGCTCCACGGTCCTTCTCAGCTGCGAGTAGCAGCGCTCGCAGTACACAGAGCTTCGCAAGGCCCGAAGAGCCGGAGGGAAGTATCGCACACGCAAATGTGCCAGGACAGAGACGTGTTCTACGTTGTCCCTTCTCGTCGTGCAGTTTGTGCCTCTGCTGCTTCTGCTGTTAGGAATCGCTCCTTGAAAGGCGAGCGAGAGCGTCCTTCCGGGTGCATTGCACTGAGTCGAGTGCTCGCTCGGGACTTTGCTCTCGGGGCCAAGGCAAGAGGGCGTGCTTGCCCGCAGAACCGAGAACACGCTGTTGGGCAGAGCTGCAACTGACCGCTGGAGTTCAGCTCTCGCCGGACGGCAGAAGGCGAAGAACGAAGGCGCTTGCGAGCGGCGCAGTGCAGCGAAGAGCTCTCCGAATTCGCCGCTAGCTCCACGGCCCTTCTCAGCTGCGAGTAGCAGCGCTCGCAGTACACAGAGCTTCGCAAGGCCCGAAGACCCGGAGGGAAGTATCGCACACGCAAATGTGCCAGGACAGAGACGTGTTCTACGTTGTCCCTTCTCGTCGTGCAGTTTGTGCCTCTGCTGCTTCTGCTGTTAGGAATCGCTCCTTGAAAGGCGAGCGAGAGCGTCCTTCCGGGTGCATTGCACTGAGTCGAGTGCTCGCTCGGGACTTTGCTCTCGGGGCCAAGGCAAGAGGGCGTGCTTGCCCGCAGAACCGAGAACACGCTGTTGGGCAGAGCTGCAACTGACCGCTGGAGTTCAGCTCTCGCCGGACGGCAGAAGGCGAAGAACGAAGCCGCTTGCGAGCGGCGCAGTGCAGCGAAGAGCTCTCCGAATTCGCCGCTAGCTCCACGGCCCTTCTCAGCTGCGAGTAGCAGCGCTCGCAGTACACAGAGCTTCGCAAGGCCCGAAGAGCCGGAGGGAAGTATCGCACACGAAAATGTGCCAGGACAGAGACGTGTTCTACGTTGTCCCCTCTCGTCGTGCAGTTTGTGCCTCTGCTGCTTCTGCTGTTAGGAATCGCTCCTTGAAAGGCGAGCGAGAGCGTCCTTCCGGGTGCATTGCACTGAGTCGAGTGCTCGCTCGGGACTTTGCTCTCGGGGCCAAGGCAAGAGGGCGTGCTTGCCCGCAGAACTGAGAACACGCTGTTGGGCAGAGCTGCAACGGACCGCTGGAGTTCAGCTCTCGCCGGACGGCAGAAGGCGAAGAACGAAGCCGCTTGCGAGCGGCGCAGTGCAGCGAAGAGCTCTCCGAATTCGCCGCTAGCTCCACGGTCCTTCTCAGCTGCGAGTAGCAGCGCTCGCAGTACACAGAGCTTCGCAAGGCCCGAAGAGCCGGAGGGAAGTATCGCACACGCAAATGTGCCAGGACAGAGACGTGTTCTACGTTGTCCCCTCTCGTCGTGCAGTTTGTGCCTCTGCTGCTTCTGCTGTTAGGAATCGCTCCTTGAAAGGCGAGCGAGAGCGTCCTTCCGGGTGCATTGCACTGAGTCGAGTGCTCGCTCGGGACTTTGCTCTCGGGGCCAAGGCAAGAGGGCGTGCTTGCCCGCAGAACCGAGAACACGCTGTTGGGCAGAGCTGCAACTGACCGCTGGAGTTCAGCTCTCGCCGGACGGCAGAAGGCGAAGAACGAAGCCGCTTGCGAGCGGCGCAGTGCAGCGAAGAGCTCTCCGAATTCGCCGCTAGCTCCACGGTCCTTCTCAGCTGCGAGTAGCAGCGCTCGCAGTACACAGAGCTTCGCAAGGCCCGAAGAGCCGGAGGGAAGTATCGCACACGCAAATGTGCCAGGACAGAGACGTGTTCTACGTTGTCCCCTCTCGTCGTGCAGTTTGTGCCTCTGCTGCTTCTGCTGTTAGGAATCGCTCCTTGAAAGGCGAGCGAGAGCGTCCTTCCGGGTGCATTGCACTGAGTCGAGTGCTCGCTCGGGACTTTGCTCTCGGGGCCAAGGCAAGAGGGCGTGCTTGCCCGCAGAACCGAGAACACGCTGTTGGGCAGAGCTGCAACTGACCGCTGGAGTTCAGCTCTCGCCGGACGGCAGAAGGCGAAGAACGAAGCCGCTTGCGAGCGGCGCAGTGCAGCGAAGAGCTCTCCGAATTCGCCGCTAGCTCCACGGTCCTTCTCAGCTGCGAGTAGCAGCGCTCGCAGTACACAGAGCTTCGCAAGGCCCGAAGAGCCGGAGGGAAGTATCGCACACGCAAATGTGCCAGGACAGAGACGTGTTCTACGTTGTCCCCTCTCGTCGTGCAGTTTGTGCCTCTGCTGCTTCTGCTGTTAGGAATCGCTCCTTGAAAGGCGAGCGAGAGCGTCCTTCCGGGTGCATTGCACTGAGTCGAGTGCTCGCTCGGGACTTTGCTCTCGGGGCCAAGGCAAGAGGGCGTGCTTGCCCGCAGAACCGAGAACACGCTGTTGGGCAGAGCTGCAACTGACCGCTGGAGTTCAGCTCTCGCCGGACGGCAGAAGGCGAAGAACGAAGCCGCTTGCGAGCGGCGCAGTGCAGCGAAGAGCTCTCCGAATTCGCCGCTAGCTCCACGGTCCTTCTCAGCTGCGAGTAGCAGCGCTCGCAGTACACAGAGCTTCGCAAGGCCCGAAGAGCCGGAGGGAAGTATCGCACACGCAAATGTGCCAGGACAGAGACGTGTTCTACGTTGTCCCCTCTCGTCGTGCAGTTTGTGCCTCTGCTGCTTCTGCTGTTAGGAATCGCTCCTTGAAAGGCGAGCGAGAGCGTCCTTCCGGGTGCATTGCACTGAGTCGAGTGCTCGCTCGGGACTTTGCTCTCGGGGCCAAGGCAAGAGGGCGTGCTTGCCCGCAGAACCGAGAACACGCTGTTGGGCAGAGCTGCAACTGACCGCTGGAGTTCAGCTCTCGCCGGACGGCAGAAGGCGAAGAACGAAGCCGCTTGCGAGCGGCGCAGTGCAGCGAAGAGCTCTCCGAATTCGCCGCTAGCTCCACGGTCCTTCTCAGCTGCGAGTAGCAGCGCTCGCAGTACACAGAGCTTCGCAAGGCCCGAAGAGCCGGAGGGAAGTATCGCACACGAAAATGTGCCAGGACAGAGACGTGTTCTACGTTGTCCCCTCTCGTCGTGCAGTTTGTGCCTCTGCTGCTTCTGCTGTTAGGAATCGCTCCTTGAAAGGCGAGCGAGAGCGTCCTTCCGGGTGCATTGCACTGAGTCGAGTGCTCGCTCGGGACTTTGCTCTCGGGGCCAAGGCAAGAGGGCGTGCTTGCCCGCAGAACCGAGAACACGCTGTTGGGCAGAGCTGCAACTGACCGCTGGAGTTCAGCTCTCGCCGGACGGCAGAAGGCGAAGAACGAAGCCGCTTGCGAGCGGCGCAGTGCAGCGAAGAGCTCTCCGAATTCGCCGCTAGCTCCACGGTCCTTCTCAGCTGCGAGTAGCAGCGCTCGCAGTACACAGAGCTTCGCAAGGCCCGAAGAGCCGGAGGGAAGTATCGCACACGAAAATGTGCCAGGACAGAGACGTGTTCTACGTTGTCCCCTCTCGTCGTGCAGTTTGTGCCTCTGCTGCTTCTGCTGTTAGGAATCGCTCCTTGAAAGGCGAGCGAGAGCGTCCTTCCGGGTGCATTGCACTGAGTCGAGTGCTCGCTCGGGACTTTGCTCTCGGGGCCAAGGCAAGAGGGCGTGCTTGCCCGCAGAACCGAGAACACGCTGTTGGGCAGAGCTGCAACTGACCGCTGGAGTTCAGCTCTCGCCGGACGGCAGAAGGCGAAGAACGAAGCCGCTTGCGAGCGGCGCAGTGCAGCGAAGAGCTCTCCGAATTCGCCGCTAGCTCCACGGTCCTTCTCAGCTGCGAGTAGCAGCGCTCGCAGTACACAGAGCTTCGCAAGGCCCGAAGAGCCGGAGGGAAGTATCGCACACGAAAATGTGCCAGGACAGAGACGTGTTCTACGTTGTCCCCTCTCGTCGTGCAGTTTGTGCCTCTGCTGCTTCTGCTGTTAGGAATCGCTCCTTGAAAGGCGAGCGAGAGCGTCCTTCCGGGTGCATTGCACTGAGTCGAGTGCTCGCTCGGGACTTTGCTCTCGGGGCCAAGGCAAGAGGGCGTGCTTGCCCGCAGAACCGAGAACACGCTGTTGGGCAGAGCTGCAACTGACCGCTGGAGTTCAGCTCTCGCCGGACGGCAGAAGGCGAAGAACGAAGCCGCTTGCGAGCGGCGCAGTGCAGCGAAGAGCTCTCCGAATTCGCCGCTAGCTCCACGGTCCTTCTCAGCTGCGAGTAGCAGCGCTCGCAGTACACAGAGCTTCGCAAGGCCCGAAGAGCCGGAGGGAAGTATCGCACACGAAAATGTGCCAGGACAGAGACGTGTTCTACGTTGTCCCCTCTCGTCGTGCAGTTTGTGCCTCTGCTGCTTCTGCTGTTAGGAATCGCTCCTTGAAAGGCGAGCGAGAGCGTCCTTCCGGGTGCATTGCACTGAGTCGAGTGCTCGCTCGGGACTTTGCTCTCGGGGCCAAGGCAAGAGGGCGTGCTTGCCCGCAGAACTGAGAACACGCTGTTGGGCAGAGCTGCAACTGACCGCTGGAGTTCAGCTCTCGCCGGACGGCAGAAGGCGAAGAACGAAGCCGCTTGCGAGCGGCGCAGTGCAGCGAAGAGCTCTCCGAATTCGCCGCTAGCTCCACGGTCCTTCTCAGCTGCGAGTAGCAGCGCTCGCAGTACACAGAGCTTCGCAAGGCCCGAAGAGCCGGAGGGAAGTATCGCACACGAAAATGTGCCAGGACAGAGACGTGTTCTACGTTGTCCCCTCTCGTCGTGCAGTTTGTGCCTCTGCTGCTTCTGCTGTTAGGAATCGCTCCTTGAAAGGCGAGCGAGAGCGTCCTTCCGGGTGCATTGCACTGAGTCGAGTGCTCGCTCGGGACTTTGCTCTCGGGGCCAAGGCAAGAGGGCGTGCTTGCCCGCAGAACCGAGAACACGCTGTTGGGCAGAGCTGCAACTGACCGCTGGAGTTCAGCTCTCGCCGGACGGCAGAAGGCGAAGAACGAAGCCGCTTGCGAGCGGCGCAGTGCAGCGAAGAGCTCTCCGAATTCGCCGCTAGCTCCACGGTCCTTCTCAGCTGCGAGTAGCAGCGCTCGCAGTACACAGAGCTTCGCAAGGCCCGAAGAGCCGGAGGGAAGTATCGCACACGCAAATGTGCCAGGACAGAGACGTGTTCTACGTTGTCCCCTCTCGTCGTGCAGTTTGTGCCTCTGCTGCTTCTGCTGTTAGGAATCGCTCCTTGAAAGGCGAGCGAGAGCGTCCTTCCGGGTGCATTGCACTGAGTCGAGAGCTCGCTCGGGACTTTGCTCTCGGGGCCAAGGCAAGAGGGCGTGCTTGCCCGCAGAACCGAGAACACGCTGTTGGGCAGAGCTGCAACTGACCGCTGGAGTTCAGCTCTCGCCGGACGGCAGAAGGCGAAGAACGAAGGCGCTTGCGAGCGGCGCAGTGCAGCGAAGAGCTCTCCGAATTCGCCGCTAGCTCCACGGTCCTTCTCAGCTGCGAGTAGCAGCGCTCGCAGTACACAGAGCTTCGCAAGGCCCGAAGAGCCGGAGGGAAGTATCGCACACGAAAATGTGCCAGGACAGAGACGTGTTCTACGTTGTCCCCTCTCGTCGTGCAGTTTGTGCCTCTGCTGCTTCTGCTGTTAGGAATCGCTCCTTGAAAGGCGAGCGAGAGCGTCCTTCCGGGTGCATTGCACTGAGTCGAGTGCTCGCTCGGGACTTTGCACTCGGGGCCAAGGCAAGAGGGCGTGCTTGCCCGCAGAACCGAGAACACGCTGTTGGGCAGAGCTGCAACTGACCGCTGGAGTTCAGCTCTCGCCGGACGGCAGAAGGCGAAGAACGAAGGCGCTTGCGAGCGGCGCAGTGCAGCGAAGAGCTCTCCGAATTCGCCGCTAGCTCCACGGTCCTTCTCAGCTGCGAGTAGCAGCGCTCGCAGTACACAGAGCTTCGCAAGGCCCGAAGAGCCGGAGGGAAGTATCGCACACGAAAATGTGCCAGGACAGAGACGTGTTCTACGTTGTCCCCTCTCGTCGTGCAGTTTGTGCCTCTGCTGCTTCTGCTGTTAGGAATCGCTCCTTGAAAGGCGAGCGAGAGCGTCCTTCCGGGTGCATTGCACTGAGTCGAGTGCTCGCTCGGGACTTTGCACTCGGGGCCAAGGCAAGAGGGCGTGCTTGCCCGCAGAACCGAGAACACGCTGTTGGGCAGAGCTGCAACTGACCGCTGGAGTTCAGCTCTCGCCGGACGGCAGAAGGCGAAGAACGAAGGCGCTTGCGAGCGGCGCAGTGCAGCGAAGAGCTCTCCGAATTCGCCGCTAGCTCCACGGTCCTTCTCAGCTGCGAGTAGCAGCGCTCGCAGTACACAGAGCTTCGCAAGGCCCGAAGAGCCGGAGGGAAGTATCGCACACGAAAATGTGCCAGGACAGAGACGTGTTCTACGTTGTCCCCTCTCGTCGTGCAGTTTGTGCCTCTGCTGCTTCTGCTGTTAGGAATCGCTCCTTGAAAGGCGAGCGAGAGCGTCCTTCCGGGTGCATTGCACTGAGTCGAGTGCTCGCTCGGGACTTTGCTCTCGGGGCCAAGGCAAGAGGGCGTGCTTGCCCGCAGAACCGAGAACACGCTGTTGGGCAGAGCTGCAACTGACCGCTGGAGTTCAGCTCTCGCCGGACGGCAGAAGGCGAAGAACGAAGCCGCTTGCGAGCGGCGCAGTGCAGCGAAGAGCTCTCCGAATTCGCCGCTAGCTCCACGGTCCTTCTCAGCTGCGAGTAGCAGCGCTCGCAGTACACAGAGCTTCGCAAGGCCCGAAGACCCGGAGGGAAGTATCGCACACGAAAATGTGCCAGGACAGAGACGTGTTCTACGTTGTCCCCTCTCGTCGTGCAGTTTGTGCCTCTGCTGCTTCTGCTGTTAGGAATCGCTCCTTGAAAGGCGAGCGAGAGCGTCCTTCCGGGTGCATTGCACTGAGTCGAGTGCTCGCTCGGGACTTTGCTCTCGGGGCCAAGGCAAGAGGGCGTGCTTGCCCGCAGAACCGAGAACACGCTGTTGGGCAGAGCTGCAACTGACCGCTGGAGTTCAGCTCTCGCCGGACGGCAGAAGGCGAAGAACGAAGCCGCTTGAGAGCGGCGCAGTGCAGCGAAGAGCTCTCCGAATTCGCCGCTAGCTCCACGGTCCTTCTCAGCTGCGAGTAGCAGCGCTCGCAGTACACAGAGCTTCGCAAGGCCCGAAGAGCCGGAGGGAAGTATCGCACACGCAAATGTGCCAGGACAGAGACGTGTTCTACGTTGTCCCCTCTCGTCGTGCAGTTTGTGCCTCTGCTGCTTCTGCTGTTAGGAATCGCTCCTTGAAAGGCGAGCGAGAGCGTCCTTCCGGGTGCATTGCACTGAGTCGAGTGCTCGCTCGGGACTTTGCTCTCGGGGCCAAGGCAAGAGGGCGTGCTTGCCCGCAGAACTGAGAACACGCTGTTGGGCAGAGCTGCAACTGACCGCTGGAGTTCAGCTCTCGCCGGACGGCAGAAGGCGAAGAACGAAGCCGCTTGCGAGCGGCGCAGTGCAGCGAAGAGCTCTCCGAATTCGCCGCTAGCTCCACGGTCCTTCTCAGCTGCGAGTAGCAGCGCTCGCAGTACACAGAGCTTCGCAAGGCCCGAAGAGCCGGAGGGAAGTATCGCACACGAAAATGTGCCAGGACAGAGACGTGTTCTACGTTGTCCCCTCTCGTCGTGCAGTTTGTGCCTCTGCTGCTTCTGCTGTTAGGAATCGCTCCTTGAAAGGCGAGCGAGAGCGTCCTTCCGGGTGCATTGCACTGAGTCGAGTGCTCGCTCGGGACTTTGCTCTCGGGGCCAAGGCAAGAGGGCGTGCTTGCCCGCAGAACCGAGAACACGCTGTTGGGCAGAGCTGCAACTGACCGCTGGAGTTCAGCTCTCGCCGGACGGCAGAAGGCGAAGAACGAAGCCGCTTGCGAGCGGCGCAGTGCAGCGAAGAGCTCTCCGAATTCGCCGCTAGCTCCACGGTCCTTCTCAGCTGCGAGTAGCAGCGCTCGCAGTACACAGAGCTTCGCAAGGCCCGAAGAGCCGGAGGGAAGTATCGCACACGCAAATGTGCCAGGACAGAGACGTGTTCTACGTTGTCCCCTCTCGTCGTGCAGTTTGTGCCTCTGCTGCTTCTGCTGTTAGGAATCGCTCCTTGAAAGGCGAGCGAGAGCGTCCTTCCGGGTGCATTGCACTGAGTCGAGAGCTCGCTCGGGACTTTGCTCTCGGGGCCAAGGCAAGAGGGCGTGCTTGCCCGCAGAACCGAGAACACGCTGTTGGGCAGAGCTGCAACTGACCGCTGGAGTTCAGCTCTCGCCGGACGGCAGAAGGCGAAGAACGAAGGCGCTTGCGAGCGGCGCAGTGCAGCGAAGAGCTCTCCGAATTCGCCGCTAGCTCCACGGTCCTTCTCAGCTGCGAGTAGCAGCGCTCGCAGTACACAGAGCTTCGCAAGGCCCGAAGAGCCGGAGGGAAGTATCGCACACGAAAATGTGCCAGGACAGAGACGTGTTCTACGTTGTCCCCTCTCGTCGTGCAGTTTGTGCCTCTGCTGCTTCTGCTGTTAGGAATCGCTCCTTGAAAGGCGAGCGAGAGCGTCCTTCCGGGTGCATTGCACTGAGTCGAGTGCTCGCTCGGGACTTTGCACTCGGGGCCAAGGCAAGAGGGCGTGCTTGCCCGCAGAACCGAGAACACGCTGTTGGGCAGAGCTGCAACTGACCGCTGGAGTTCAGCTCTCGCCGGACGGCAGAAGGCGAAGAACGAAGCCGCTTGCGAGCGGCGCAGTGCAGCGAAGAGCTCTCCGAATTCGCCGCTAGCTCCACGGTCCTTCTCAGCTGCGAGTAGCAGCGCTCGCAGTACACAGAGCTTCGCAAGGCCCGAAGAGCCGGAGGGAAGTATCGCACACGAAAATGTGCCAGGACAGAGACGTGTTCTACGTTGTCCCCTCTCGTCGTGCAGTTTGTGCCTCTGCTGCTTCTGCTGTTAGGAATCGCTCCTTGAAAGGCGAGCGAGAGCGTCCTTCCGGGTGCATTGCACTGAGTCGAGTGCTCGCTCGGGACTTTGCACTCGGGGCCAAGGCAAGAGGGCGTGCTTGCCCGCAGAACCGAGAACACGCTGTTGGGCAGAGCTGCAACTGACCGCTGGAGTTCAGCTCTCGCCGGACGGCAGAAGGCGAAGAACGAAGGCGCTTGCGAGCGGCGCAGTGCAGCGAAGAGCTCTCCGAATTCGCCGCTAGCTCCACGGTCCTTCTCAGCTGCGAGTAGCAGCGCTCGCAGTACACAGAGCTTCGCAAGGCCCGAAGAGCCGGAGGGAAGTATCGCACACGAAAATGTGCCAGGACAGAGACGTGTTCTACGTTGTCCCCTCTCGTCGTGCAGTTTGTGCCTCTGCTGCTTCTGCTGTTAGGAATCGCTCCTTGAAAGGCGAGCGAGAGCGTCCTTCCGGGTGCATTGCACTGAGTCGAGTGCTCGCTCGGGACTTTGCACTCGGGGCCAAGGCAAGAGGGCGTGCTTGCCCGCAGAACCGAGAACACGCTGTTGGGCAGAGCTGCAACTGACCGCTGGAGTTCAGCTCTCGCCGGACGGCAGAAGGCGAAGAACGAAGCCGCTTGCGAGCGGCGCAGTGCAGCGAAGAGCTCTCCGAATTCGCCGCTAGCTCCACGGTCCTTCTCAGCTGCGAGTAGCAGCGCTCGCAGTACACAGAGCTTCGCAAGGCCCGAAGACCCGGAGGGAAGTATCGCACACGAAAATGTGCCAGGACAGAGACGTGTTCTACGTTGTCCCCTCTCGTCGTGCAGTTTGTGCCTCTGCTGCTTCTGCTGTTAGGAATCGCTCCTTGAAAGGCGAGCGAGAGCGTCCTTCCGGGTGCATTGCACTGAGTCGAGTGCTCGCTCGGGACTTTGCTCTCGGGGCCAAGGCAAGAGGGCGTGCTTGCCCGCAGAACCGAGAACACGCTGTTGGGCAGAGCTGCAACTGACCGCTGGAGTTCAGCTCTCGCCGGACGGCAGAAGGCGAAGAACGAAGCCGCTTGAGAGCGGCGCAGTGCAGCGAAGAGCTCTCCGAATTCGCCGCTAGCTCCACGGTCCTTCTCAGCTGCGAGTAGCAGCGCTCGCAGTACACAGAGCTTCGCAAGAACCGAAGACCCGGAGGGAAGTATCGCACACGAAAATGTGCCAGGACAGAGACGTGTTCTACGTTGTCCCCTCTCGTCGTGCAGTTTGTGCCTCTGCTGCTTCTGCTGTTAGGAATCGCTCCTTGAAAGGCGAGCGAGAGCGTCCTTCCGGGTGCATTGCACTGAGTCGAGAGCTCGCTCGGGACTTTGCTCTCGGGGCCAAGGCAAGAGGGCGTGCTTGCCCGCAGAACCGAGAACACGCTGTTGGGCAGAGCTGCAACTGACCGCTGGAGTTCAGCTCTCGCCGGACGGCAGAAGGCGAAGAACGAAGGCGCTTGCGAGCGGCGCAGTGCAGCGAAGAGCTCTCCGAATTCGCCGCTAGCTCCACGGTCCTTCTCAGCTGCGAGTAGCAGCGCTCGCAGTACACAGAGCTTCGCAAGGCCCGAAGAGCCGGAGGGAAGTATCGCACACGCAAATGTGCCAGGACAGAGACGTGTTCTACGTTGTCCCCTCTCGTCGTGCAGTTTGTGCCTCTGCTGCTTCTGCTGTTAGGAATCGCTCCTTGAAAGGCGAGCGAGAGCGTCCTTCCGGGTGCATTGCACTGAGTCGAGTGCTCGCTCGGGACTTTGCACTCGGGGCCAAGGCAAGAGGGCGTGCTTGCCCGCAGAACCGAGAACACGCTGTTGGGCAGAGCTGCAACTGACCGCTGGAGTTCAGCTCTCGCCGGACGGCAGAAGGCGAAGAACGAAGCCGCTTGCGAGCGGCGCAGTGCAGCGAAGAGCTCTCCGAATTCGCCGCTAGCTCCACGGTCCTTCTCAGCTGCGAGTAGCAGCGCTCGCAGTACACAGAGCTTCGCAAGGCCCGAAGAGCCGGAGGGAAGTATCGCACACGAAAATGTGCCAGGACAGAGACGTGTTCTACGTTGTCCCCTCTCGTCGTGCAGTTTGTGCCTCTGCTGCTTCTGCTGTTAGGAATCGCTCCTTGAAAGGCGAGCGAGAGCGTCCTTCCGGGTGCATTGCACTGAGTCGAGTGCTCGCTCGGGACTTTGCACTCGGGGCCAAGGCAAGAGGGCGTGCTTGCCCGCAGAACCGAGAACACGCTGTTGGGCAGAGCTGCAACTGACCGCTGGAGTTCAGCTCTCGCCGGACGGCAGAAGGCGAAGAACGAAGCCGCTTGCGAGCGGCGCAGTGCAGCGAAGAGCTCTCCGAATTCGCCGCTAGCTCCACGGTCCTTCTCAGCTGCGAGTAGCAGCGCTCGCAGTACACAGAGCTTCGCAAGGCCCGAAGAGCCGGAGGGAAGTATCGCACACGCAAATGTGCCAGGACAGAGACGTGTTCTACGTTGTCCCCTCTCGTCGTGCAGTTTGTGCCTCTGCTGCTTCTGCTGTTAGGAATCGCTCCTTGAAAGGCGAGCGAGAGCGTCCTTCCGGGTGCATTGCACTGAGTCGAGAGCTCGCTCGGGACTTTGCTCTCGGGGCCAAGGCAAGAAGGCGTGCTTGCCCGCAGAACCGAGAACACGCTGTTGGGCAGAGCTGCAACTGACCGCTGGAGTTCAGCTCTCGCCGGACGGCAGAAGGCGAAGAACGAAGGCGCTTGCGAGCGGCGCAGTGCAGCGAAGAGCTCTCCGAATTCGCCGCTAGCTCCACGGTCCTTCTCAGCTGCGAGTAGCAGCGCTCGCAGTACACAGAGCTTCGCAAGGCCCGAAGAGCCGGAGGGAAGTATCGCACACGCAAATGTGCCAGGACAGAGACGTGTTCTACGTTGTCCCCTCTCGTCGTGCAGTTTGTGCCTCTGCTGCTTCTGCTGTTAGGAATCGCTCCTTGAAAGGCGAGCGAGAGCGTCCTTCCGGGTGCATTGCACTGAGTCGAGTGCTCGCTCGGGACTTTGCTCTCGGGGCCAAGGCAAGAGGGCGTGCTTGCCCGCAGAACCGAGAACACGCTGTTGGGCAGAGCTGCAACGGACCGCTGGAGTTCAGCTCTCGCCGGACGGCAGAAGGCGAAGAACGAAGGCGCTTGCGAGCGGCGCAGTGCAGCGAAGAGCTCTCCGAATTCGCCGCTAGCTCCACGGTCCTTCTCAGCTGCGAGTAGCAGCGCTCGCAGTACACAGAGCTTCGCAAGGCCCGAAGAGCCGGAGGGAAGTATCGCTCACGAAAATGTGCCAGGACAGAAACGTGTTCTACGTTGTCCCCTCTCGTCGTGCAGTTTGTGCCTCTGCTGCTTCTGCTGTTAGGAATCGCTCCTTGAAAGGCGAGCGAGAGCGTCCTTCCGGGTGCATTGCACTGAGTCGAGTGCTCGCTCGGGACTTTGCTCTCGGGGCCAAGGCAAGAGGGCGTGCTTGCCCGCAGAACCGAGAACACGCTGTTGGGCAGAGCTGCAACTGACCGCTGGAGTTCAGCTCTCGCCGGACGGCAGAAGGCGAAGAACGAAGCCGCTTGCGAGCGGCGCAGTGCAGCGAAGAGCTCTACGAATTCGCCGCTAGCTCCACGGTCCTTCTCAGCTGCGAGTAGCAGCGCTCGCAGTACACAGAGCTTCGCAAGGCCCGAAGAGCCGGAGGGAAGTATCGCTCACGAAAATGTGCCAGGACAGAGACGTGTTCTACGTTGTCCCCTCTCGTCGTGCAGTTTGTGCCTCTGCTGCTTCTGCTGTTAGGAATCGCTCCTTGAAAGGCGAGCGAGAGCGTCCTTCCGGGTGCATTGCACTGAGTCGAGTGCTCGCTCGGGACTTTGCTCTCGGGGCCAAGGCAAGAGGGCGTGCTTGCCCGCAGAACCGAGAACACGCTGTTGGGCAGAGCTGCAACTGACCGCTGGAGTTCAGCTCTCGCCGGACGGCAGAAGGCGAAGAACGAAGCCGCTTGCGAGCGGCGCAGTGCAGCGAAGAGCTCTCCGAATTCGCCGCTAGCTCCACGGTCCTTCTCAGCTGCGAGTAGCAGCGCTCGCAGTACACAGAGCTTCGCAAGGCCCGAAGACCCGGAGGGAAGTATCGCACACGAAAATGTGCCAGGACAGAGACGTGTTCTACGTTGTCCCTTCTCGTCATGCAGTTTGTGCCTCTGCTGCTTCTGCTGTTAGGAATCGCTCCTTGAAAGGCGAGCGAGAGCGTCCTTCCGGGTGCATTGCACTGAGTCGAGAGCTCGCTCGGGACTTTGCTCTCGGGGCCAAGGCAAGAGGGCGTGCTTGCCCGCAGAACCGAGAACACGCTGTTGGGCAGAGCTGCAACTGACCGCTGGAGTTCAGCTCTCCCCGGACGGCAGAAGGCGAAGAACGAAGGCGCTTGCGAGCGGCGCAGTGCAGCGAAGAGCTCTCCGAATTCGCCGCTAGCTCCACGGTCCTTCTCAGCTGCGAGTAGCAGCGCTCGCAGTACACAGAGCTTCGCAAGAACCGAAGACCCGGAGGGAAGTATCGCACACGAAAATGTGCCAGGACAGAGACGTGTTCTACGTTGTCCCCTCTCGTCGTGCAGTTTGTGCCTCTGCTGCTTCTGCTGTTAGGAATCGCTCCTTGAAAGGCGAGCGAGAGCGTCCTTCCGGGTGCATTGCACTGAGTCGAGTGCTCGCTCGGGACTTTGCTCTCGGGGCCAAGGCAAGAGGGCGTGCTTGCCCGCAGAACCGAGAACACGCTGTTGGGCAGAGCTGCAACTGACCGCTGGAGTTCAGCTCTCGCCGGACGGCAGAAGGCGAAGAACGAAGCCGCTTGCGAGCGGCGCAGTGCAGCGAAGAGCTCTCCGAATTCGCCGCTAGCTCCACGGTCCTTCTCAGCTGCGAGTAGCAGCGCTCGCAGTACACAGAGCTTCGCAAGAACCGAAGACCCGGAGGGAAGTATCGCACACGAAAATGTGCCAGGACAGAGACGTGTTCTACGTTGTCCCTTCTCGTCATGCAGTTTGTGCCTCTGCTGCTTCTGCTGTTAGGAATCGCTCCTTGAAAGGCGAGCGAGAGCGTCCTTCCGGGTGCATTGCACTGAGTCGAGAGCTCGCTCGGGACTTTGCTCTCGGGGCCAAGGCAAGAGGGCGTGCTTGCCCGCAGAACCGAGAACACGCTGTTGGGCAGAGCTGCAACTGACCGCTGGAGTTCAGCTCTCGCCGGACGGCAGAAGGCGAAGAACGAAGCCGCTTGCGAGCGGCGCAGTGCAGCGAAGAGCTCTCCGAATTCGCCGCTAGCTCCACGGTCCTTCTCAGCTGCGAGTAGCAGCGCTCGCAGTACACAGAGCTTCGCAAGGCCCGAAGAGCCGGAGGGAAGTATCGCACACGCAAATGTGCCAGGACAGAGACGTGTTCTACGTTGTCCCCTCTCGTCGTGCAGTTTGTGCCTCTGCTGCTTCTGCTGTTAGGAATCGCTCCTTGAAAGGCGAGCGAGAGCGTCCTTCCGGGTGCATTGCACTGAGTCGAGTGCTCGCTCGGGACTTTGCTCTCGCGGCCAAGGCAAGAGGGCGTGCTTGCCCGCAGAACTGAGAACACGCTGTTGGGCAGAGCTGCAACTGACCGCTGGAGTTCAGCTCTCGCCGGACGGCAGAAGGCGAAGAACGAAGGCGCTTGCGAGCGGCGCAGTGCAGCGAAGAGCTCTCCGAATTCGCCGCTAGCTCCACGGTCCTTCTCAGCTGCGAGTAGCAGCGCTCGCAGTACACAGAGCTTCGCAAGGCCCGAAGAGCCGGAGGGAAGTATCGCACACGCAAATGTGCCAGGACAGAGACGTGTTCTACGTTGTCCCCTCTCGTCGTGCAGTTTGTGCCTCTGCTGCTTCTGCTGTTAGGAATCGCTCCTTGAAAGGCGAGCGAGAGCGTCCTTCCGGGTGCATTGCACTGAGTCGAGTGCTCGCTCGGGACTTTGCTCTCGCGGCCAAGGCAAGAGGGCGTGCTTGCCCGCAGAACCGAGAACACGCTGTTGGGCAGAGCTGCAACTGACCGCTGGAGTTCAGCTCTCGCCGGACGGCAGAAGGCGAAGAACGAAGCCGCTTGCGAGCGGCGCAGTGCAGCGAAGAGCTCTACGAATTCGCCGCTAGCTCCACGGTCCTTCTCAGCTGCGAGTAGCAGCGCTCGCAGTACACAGAGCTTCGCAAGGCCCGAAGACCCGGAGGGAAGTATCGCTCACGAAAATGTGCCAGGACAGAGACGTGTTCTACGTTGTCCCCTCTCGTCGTGCAGTTTGTGCCTCTGCTGCTTCTGCTGTTAGGAATCGCTCCTTGAAAGGCGAGCGAGAGCGTCCTTCCGGGTGCATTGCACTGAGTCGAGTGCTCGCTCGGGACTTTGCTCTCGGGGCCAAGGCAAGAGGGCGTGCTTGCCCGCAGAACCGAGAACACCTGTTGGGCAGAGCTGCAACGGACCGCTGGAGTTCAGCTCTCGCCGGACGGCAGAAGGCGAAGAACGAAGCCGCTTGCGAGCGGCGCAGTGCAGCGAAGAGCTCTCCGAATTCGCCGCTAGCTCCACGGTCCTTCTCAGCTGCGAGTAGCAGCGCTCGCAGTACACAGAGCTTCGCAAGGCCCGAAGACCCGGAGGGAAGTATCGCTCACGAAAATGTGCCAGGACAGAGACGTGTTCTACGTTGTCCCCTCTCGTCGTGCAGTTTGTGCCTCTGCTGCTTCTGCTGTTAGGAATCGCTCCTTGAAAGGCGAGCGAGAGCGTCCTTCCGGGTGCATTGCACTGAGTCGAGTGCTCGCTCGGGACTTTGCTCTCGCGGCCAAGGCAAGAGGGCGTGCTTGCCCGCAGAACCGAGAACACGCTGTTGGGCAGAGCTGCAACTGACCGCTGGAGTTCAGCTCTCGCCGGACGGCAGAAGGCGAAGAACGAAGCCGCTTGCGAGCGGCGCAGTGCAGCGAAGAGCTCTCCGAATTCGCCGCTAGCTCCACGGTCCTTCTCAGCTGCGAGTAGCAGCGCTCGCAGTACACAGAGCTTCGCAAGGCCCGAAGACCCGGAGGGAAGTATCGCTCACGAAAATGTGCCAGGACAGAGACGTGTTCTACGGTGTCCCCTCTCGTCGTGCAGTTTGTGCCTCTGCTGCTTCTGCTGTTAGGAATCGCTCCTTGAAAGGCGAGCGAGAGCGTCCTTCCGGGTGCATTGCACTGAGTCGAGTGCTCGCTCGGGACTTTGCTCTCGGGGCCAAGGCAAGAGGGCGTGCTTGCCCGCAGAACCGAGAACACGCTGTTGGGCAGAGCTGCAACTGACCGCTGGAGTTCAGCTCTCGCCGGACGGCAGAAGGCGAAGAACGAAGCCGCTTGCGAGCGGCGCAGTGCAGCGAAGAGCTCTCCGAATTCGCCGCTAGCTCCACGGTCCTTCTCAGCTGCGAGTAGCAGCGCTCGCAGTACACAGAGCTTCGCAAGGCCCGAAGAGCCGGAGGGAAGTATCGCACACGCAAATGTGCCAGGACAGAGACGTGTTCTACGTTGTCCCTTCTCGTCGTGCAGTTTGTGCCTCTGCTGCTTCTGCTGTTAGGAATCGCTCCTTGAAAGGCGAGCGAGAGCGTCCTTCCGGGTGCATTGCACTGAGTCGAGTGCTCGCTCGGGACTTTGCTCTCGGGGCCAAGGCAAGAGGGCGTGCTTGCCCGCAGAACCGAGAACACGCTGTTGGGCAGAGCTGCAACTGACCGCTGGAGTTCAGCTCTCGCCGGACGGCAGAAGGCGAAGAACGAAGCCGCTTGCGAGCGGCGCAGTGCAGCGAAGAGCTCTCCGAATTCGCCGCTAGCTCCACGGTCCTTCTCAGCTGCGAGTAGCAGCGCTCGCAGTACACAGAGCTTCGCAAGGCCCGAAGAGCCGGAGGGAAGTATCGCACACGCAAATGTGCCAGGACAGAGACGTGTTCTACGTTGTCCCCTCTCGTCGTGCAGTTTGTGCCTCTGCTGCTTCTGCTGTTAGGAATCGCTCCTTGAAAGGCGAGCGAGAGCGTCCTTCCGGGTGCATTGCACTGAGTCGAGTGCTCGCTCGGGACTTTGCTCTCGGGGCCAAGGCAAGAGGGCGTGCTTGCCCGCAGAACCGAGAACACGCTGTTGGGCAGAGCTGCAACTGACCGCTGGAGTTCAGCTTTCGCCGGACGGCAGAAGGCGAAGAACGAAGGCGCTTGCGAGCGGCGCAGTGCAGCGAAGAGCTCTCCGAATTCGCCGCTAGCTCCACGGTCCTTCTCAGCTGCGAGTAGCAGCGCTCGCAGTACACAGAGCTTCGCAAGGCCCGAAGAGCCGGAGGGAAGTATCGCACACGCAAATGTGCCAGGACAGAGACGTGTTCTACGTTGTCCCCTCTCGTCGTGCAGTTTGTGCCTCTGCTGCTTCTGCTGTTAGGAATCGCTCCTTGAAAGGCGAGCGAGAGCGTCCTTCCGGGTGCATTGCACTGAGTCGAGTGCTCGCTCGGGACTTTGCTCTCGCGGCCAAGGCAAGAGGGCGTGCTTGCCCGCAGAACCGAGAACACGCTGTTGGGCAGAGCTGCAACTGACCGCTGGAGTTCAGCTCTCGCCGGACGGCAGAAGGCGAAGAACGAAGCCGCTTGCGAGCGGCGCAGTGCAGCGAAGAGCTCTCCGAATTCGCCGCTAGCTCCACGGTCCTTCTCAGCTGCGAGTAGCAGCGCTCGCAGTACACAGAGCTTCGCAAGGCCCGAAGACCCGGAGGGAAGTATCGCTCACGAAAATATGCCAGGACAGAGACGTGTTCTACGTTGTCCCCTCTCGTCGTGCAGTTTGTGCCTCTGCTGCTTCTGCTGTTAGGAATCGCTCCTTGAAAGGCGAGCGAGAGCGTCCTTCCGGGTGCATTGCACTGAGTCGAGTGCTCGCTCGGGACTTTGCTCTCGGGGCCAAGGCAAGAGGGCGTGCTTGCCCGCAGAACCGAGAACACGCTGTTGGGCAGAGCTGCAACTGACCGCTGGAGTTCAGCTCTCGCCGGACGGCAGAAGGCGAAGAACGAAGGCGCTTGCGAGCGGCGCAGTGCAGCGAAGAGCTCTCCGAATTCGCCGCTAGCTCCACGGTCCTTCTCAGCTGCGAGTAGCAGCTCTCGCAGTACACAGAGCTTCGCAAGGCCCGAAGAGCCGGAGGGAAGTATCGCACACGCAAATGTGCCAGGACAGAGACGTGTTCTACGTTGTCCCCTCTCGTCGTGCAGTTTGTGCCTCTGCTGCTTCTGCTGTTAGGAATCGCTCCTTGAAAGGCGAGCGAGAGCGTCCTTCCGGGTGCATTGCACTGAGTCGAGTGCTCGCTCGGGACTTTGCTCTCGGGGCCAAGGCAAGAGGGCGTGCTTGCCCGCAGAACCGAGAACACGCTGTTGGGCAGAGCTGCAACTGACCGCTGGAGTTCAGCTCTCGCCGGACGGCAGAAGGCGAAGAACGAAGCCGCTTGCGAGCGGCGCAGTGCAGCGAAGAGCTCTCCGAATTCGCCGCTAGCTCCACGGTCCTTCTCAGCTGCGAGTAGCAGCGCTCGCAGTACACAGAGCTTCGCAAGAACCGAAGACCCGGAGGGAAGTATCGCACACGAAAATGTGCCAGGACAGAGACGTGTTCTACGTTGTCCCTTCTCGTCGTGCAGTTTGTGCCTCTGCTGCTTCTGCTGTTAGGAATCGCTCCTTGAAAGGCGAGCGAGAGCGTCCTTCCGGGTGCATTGCACTGAGTCGAGAGCTCGCTCGGGACTTTGCTCTCGGGGCCAAGGCAAGAGGGCGTGCTTGCCCGCAGAACCGAGAACACGCTGTTGGGCAGAGCTGCAACTGACCGCTGGAGTTCAGCTCTCGCCGGACGGCAGAAGGCGAAGAACGAAGCCGCTTGCGAGCGGCGCAGTGCAGCGAAGAGCTCTCCGAATTCGCCGCTAGCTCCACGGTCCTTCTCAGCTGCGAGTAGCAGCGCTCGCAGTACACAGAGCTTCGCAAGGCCCGAAGAGCCGGAGGGAAGTATCGCACACGCAAATGTGCCAGGACAGAGACGTGTTCTACGTTGTCCCCTCTCGTCGTGCAGTTTGTGCCTCTGCTGCTTCTGCTGTTAGGAATCGCTCCTTGAAAGGCGAGCGAGAGCGTCCTTCCGGGTGCATTGCACTGAGTCGAGTGCTCGCTCGGGACTTTGCTCTCGGGGCCAAGGCAAGAGGGCGTGCTTGCCCGCAGAACCGAGAACACGCTGTTGGGCAGAGCTGCAACTGACCGCTGGAGTTCAGCTCTCGCCGGACGGCAGAAGGCGAAGAACGAAGCCGCTTGCGAGCGGCGCAGTGCAGCGAAGAGCTCTCCGAATTCGCCGCTAGCTCCACGGTCCTTCTCAGCTGCGAGTAGCAGCGCTCGCAGTACACAGAGCTTCGCAAGAACCGAAGACCCGGAGGGAAGTATCGCACACGAAAATGTGCCAGGACAGAGACGTGTTCTACGTTGTCCCTTCTCGTCGTGCAGTTTGTGCCTCTGCTGCTTCTGCTGTTAGGAATCGCTCCTTGAAAGGCGAGCGAGAGCGTCCTTCCGGGTGCATTGCACTGAGTCGAGAGCTCGCTCGGGACTTTGCTCTCGCGGCCAAGGCAAGAGGGCGTGCTTGCCCGCAGAACCGAGAACACGCTGTTGGGCAGAGCTGCAACTGACCGCTGGAGTTCAGCTCTCGCCGGACGGCAGAAGGCGAAGAACGAAGCCGCTTGCGAGCGGCGCAGTGCAGCGAAGAGCTCTACGAATTCGCCGCTAGCTCCACGGTCCTTCTCAGCTGCGAGTAGCAGCGCTCGCAGTACACAGAGCTTCGCAAGGCCCGAAGAGCCGGAGGGAAGTATCGCACACGCAAATGTGCCAGGACAGAGACGTGTTCTACGTTGTCCCCTCTCGTCGTGCAGTTTGTGCCTCTGCTGCTTCTGCTGTTAGGAATCGCTCCTTGAAAGGCGAGCGAGAGCGTCCTTCCGGGTGCATTGCACTGAGTCGAGTGCTCGCTCGGGACTTTGCTCTCGGGGCCAAGGCAAGAGGGCGTGCTTGCCCGCAGAACCGAGAACACGCTGTTGGGCAGAGCTGCAACTGACCGCTGGAGTTCAGCTCTCGCCGGACGGCAGAAGGCGAAGAACGAAGCCGCTTGAGAGCGGCGCAGTGCAGCGAAGAGCTCTCCGAATTCGCCGCTAGCTCCACGGTCCTTCTCAGCTGCGAGTAGCAGCGCTCGCAGTACACAGAGCTTCGCAAGAACCGAAGACCCGGAGGGAAGTATCGCACACGAAAATGTGCCAGGACAGAGACGTGTTCTACGTTGTCCCCTCTCGTCGTGCAGTTTGTGCCTCTGCTGCTTCTGCTGTTAGGAATCGCTCCTTGAAAGGCGAGCGAGAGCGTCCTTCCGGGTGCATTGCACTGAGTCGAGAGCTCGCTCGGGACTTTGCTCTCGGGGCCAAGGCAAGAGGGCGTGCTTGCCCGCAGAACCGAGAACACGCTGTTGGGCAGAGCTGCAACTGACCGCTGGAGTTCAGCTCTCGCCGGACGGCAGAAGGCGAAGAACGAAGGCGCTTGCGAGCGGCGCAGTGCAGCGAAGAGCTCTCCGAATTCGCCGCTAGCTCCACGGTCCTTCTCAGCTGCGAGTAGCAGCGCTCGCAGTACACAGAGCTTCGCAAGGCCCGAAGAGCCGGAGGGAAGTATCGCACACGCAAATGTGCCAGGACAGAGACGTGTTCTACGTTGTCCCCTCTCGTCGTGCAGTTTGTGCCTCTGCTGCTTCTGCTGTTAGGAATCGCTCCTTGAAAGGCGAGCGAGAGCGTCCTTCCGGGTGCATTGCACTGAGTCGAGTGCTCGCTCGGGACTTTGCTCTCGGGGCCAAGGCAAGAGGGCGTGCTTGCCCGCAGAACCGAGAACACGCTGTTGGGCAGAGCTGCAACGGACCGCTGGAGTTCAGCTCTCGCCGGACGGCAGAAGGCGAAGAACGAAGCCGCTTGCGAGCGGCGCAGTGCAGCGAAGAGCTCTCCGAATTCGCCGCTAGCTCCACGGTCCTTCTCAGCTGCGAGTAGCAGCGCTCGCAGTACACAGAGCTTCGCAAGGCCCGAAGAGCCGGAGGGAAGTATCGCTCACGAAAATGTGCCAGGACAGAGACGTGTTCTACGTTGTCCCCTCTCGTCGTGCAGTTTGTGCCTCTGCTGCTTCTGCTGTTAGGAATCGCTCCTTGAAAGGCGAGCGAGAGCGTCCTTCCGGGTGCATTGCACTGAGTCGAGTGCTCGCTCGGGACTTTGCTCTCGGGGCCAAGGCAAGAGGGCGTGCTTGCCCGCAGAACCGAGAACACGCTGTTGGGCAGAGCTGCAACTGACCGCTGGAGTTCAGCTCTCGCCGGACGGCAGAAGGCGAAGAACGAAGCCGCTTGCGAGCGGCGCAGTGCAGCGAAGAGCTCTCCGAATTCGCCGCTAGCTCCACGGTCCTTCTCAGCTCGAGTAGCAGCGCTCGCAGTACACAGAGCTTCGCAAGGCCCGAAGACCCGGAGGGAAGTATCGCACACGAAAATGTGCCAGGACAGAGACGTGTTCTACGTTGTCCCTTCTCGTCGTGCAGTTTGTGCCTCTGCTGCTTCTGCTGTTAGGAATCGCTCCTTGAAAGGCGAGCGAGAGCGTCCTTCCGGGTGCATTGCACTGAGTCGAGTGCTCGCTCGGGACTTTGCTCTCGGGGCCAAGGCAAGAGGGCGTGCTTGCCCGCAGAACCGAGAACACGCTGTTGGGCAGAGCTGCAACTGACCGCTGGAGTTCAGCTCTCGCCGGACGGCAGAAGGCGAAGAACGAAGCCGCTTGCGAGCGGCGCAGTGCAGCGAAGAGCTCTCCGAATTCGCCGCTAGCTCCACGGTCCTTCTCAGCTGCGAGTAGCAGCGCTCGCAGTACACAGAGCTTCGCAAGGCCCGAAGACCCGGAGGGAAGTATCGCTCACGAAAATGTGCCAGGACAGAGACGTGTTCTACGTTGTCCCCTCTCGTCGTGCAGTTTGTGCCTCTGCTGCTTCTGCTGTTAGGAATCGCTCCTTGAAAGGCGAGCGAGAGCGTCCTTCCGGGTGCATTGCACTGAGTCGAGTGCTCGCTCGGGACTTTGCTCTCGGGGCCAAGGCAAGAGGGCGTGCTTGCCCGCAGAACCGAGAACACGCTGTTGGGCAGAGCTGCAACTGACCGCTGGAGTTCAGCTCTCGCCGGACGGCAGAAGGCGAAGAACGAAGCCGCTTGCGAGCGGCGCAGTGCAGCGAAGAGCTCTCCGAATTCGCCGCTAGCTCCACGGTCCTTCTCAGCTGCGAGTAGCAGCGCTCGCAGTACACAGAGCTTCGCAAGGCCCGAAGACCCGGAGGGAAGTATCGCTCACGAAAATGTGCCAGGACAGAGACGTGTTCTACGTTGTCCCCTCTCGTCGTGCAGTTTGTGCCTCTGCTGCTTCTGCTGTTAGGAATCGCTCCTTGAAAGGCGAGCGAGAGCGTCCTTCCGGGTGCATTGCACTGAGTCGAGTGCTCGCTCGGGACTTTGCTCTCGGGGCCAAGGCAAGAGGGCGTGCTTGCCCGCAGAACCGAGAACACGCTGTTGGGCAGAGCTGCAACTGACCGCTGGAGTTCAGCTCTCGCCGGACGGCAGAAGGCGAAGAACGAAGCCGCTTGCGAGCGGCGCAGTGCAGCGAAGAGCTCTACGAATTCGCCGCTAGCTCCACGGTCCTTCTCAGCTGCGAGTAGCAGCGCTCGCAGTACACAGAGCTTCGCAAGGCCCGAAGAGCCGGAGGGAAGTATCGCACACGCAAATGTGCCAGGACAGAGACGTGTTCTACGTTGTCCCCTCTCGTCGTGCAGTTTGTGCCTCTGCTGCTTCTGCTGTTAGGAATCGCTCCTTGAAAGGCGAGCGAGAGCGTCCTTCCGGGTGCATTGCACTGAGTCGAGTGCTCGCTCGGGACTTTGCTCTCGGGGCCAAGGCAAGAGGGCGTGCTTGCCCGCAGAACCGAGAACACGCTGTTGGGCAGAGCTGCAACTGACCGCTGGAGTTCAGCTCTCGCCGGACGGCAGAAGGCGAAGAACGAAGCCGCTTGAGAGCGGCGCAGTGCAGCGAAGAGCTCTCCGAATTCGCCGCTAGCTCCACGGTCCTTCTCAGCTGCGAGTAGCAGCGCTCGCAGTACACAGAGCTTCGCAAGAACCGAAGACCCGGAGGGAAGTATCGCACACGAAAATGTGCCAGGACAGAGACGTGTTCTACGTTGTCCCCTCTCGTCGTGCAGTTTGTGCCTCTGCTGCTTCTGCTGTTAGGAATCGCTCCTTGAAAGGCGAGCGAGAGCGTCCTTCCGGGTGCATTGCACTGAGTCGAGAGCTCGCTCGGGACTTTGCTCTCGGGGCCAAGGCAAGAGGGCGTGCTTGCCCGCAGAACCGAGAACACGCTGTTGGGCAGAGCTGCAACTGACCGCTGGAGTTCAGCTCTCGCCGGACGGCAGAAGGCGAAGAACGAAGGCGCTTGCGAGCGGCGCAGTGCAGCGAAGAGCTCTCCGAATTCGCCGCTAGCTCCACGGTCCTTCTCAGCTGCGAGTAGCAGCGCTCGCAGTACACAGAGCTTCGCAAGGCCCGAAGAGCCGGAGGGAAGTATCGCACACGCAAATGTGCCAGGACAGAGACGTGTTCTACGTTGTCCCCTCTCGTCGTGCAGTTTGTGCCTCTGCTGCTTCTGCTGTTAGGAATCGCTCCTTGAAAGGCGAGCGAGAGCGTCCTTCCGGGTGCATTGCACTGAGTCGAGTGCTCGCTCGGGACTTTGCTCTCGGGGCCAAGGCAAGAGGGCGTGCTTGCCCGCAGAACCGAGAACACGCTGTTGGGCAGAGCTGCAACGGACCGCTGGAGTTCAGCTCTCGCCGGACGGCAGAAGGCGAAGAACGAAGCCGCTTGCGAGCGGCGCAGTGCAGCGAAGAGCTCTCCGAATTCGCCGCTAGCTCCACGGTCCTTCTCAGCTGCGAGTAGCAGCGCTCGCAGTACACAGAGCTTCGCAAGGCCCGAAGAGCCGGAGGGAAGTATCGCTCACGAAAATGTGCCAGGACAGAGACGTGTTCTACGTTGTCCCCTCTCGTCGTGCAGTTTGTGCCTCTGCTGCTTCTGCTGTTAGGAATCGCTCCTTGAAAGGCGAGCGAGAGCGTCCTTCCGGGTGCATTGCACTGAGTCGAGTGCTCGCTCGGGACTTTGCTCTCGGGGCCAAGGCAAGAGGGCGTGCTTGCCCGCAGAACCGAGAACACGCTGTTGGGCAGAGCTGCAACTGACCGCTGGAGTTCAGCTCTCGCCGGACGGCAGAAGGCGAAGAACGAAGCCGCTTGCGAGCGGCGCAGTGCAGCGAAGAGCTCTCCGAATTCGCCGCTAGCTCCACGGTCCTTCTCAGCTCGAGTAGCAGCGCTCGCAGTACACAGAGCTTCGCAAGGCCCGAAGACCCGGAGGGAAGTATCGCACACGAAAATGTGCCAGGACAGAGACGTGTTCTACGTTGTCCCTTCTCGTCGTGCAGTTTGTGCCTCTGCTGCTTCTGCTGTTAGGAATCGCTCCTTGAAAGGCGAGCGAGAGCGTCCTTCCGGGTGCATTGCACTGAGTCGAGTGCTCGCTCGGGACTTTGCTCTCGGGGCCAAGGCAAGAGGGCGTGCTTGCCCGCAGAACCGAGAACACGCTGTTGGGCAGAGCTGCAACTGACCGCTGGAGTTCAGCTCTCGCCGGACGGCAGAAGGCGAAGAACGAAGCCGCTTGCGAGCGGCGCAGTGCAGCGAAGAGCTCTCCGAATTCGCCGCTAGCTCCACGGTCCTTCTCAGCTGCGAGTAGCAGCGCTCGCAGTACACAGAGCTTCGCAAGGCCCGAAGACCCGGAGGGAAGTATCGCTCACGAAAATGTGCCAGGACAGAGACGTGTTCTACGTTGTCCCCTCTCGTCGTGCAGTTTGTGCCTCTGCTGCTTCTGCTGTTAGGAATCGCTCCTTGAAAGGCGAGCGAGAGCGTCCTTCCGGGTGCATTGCACTGAGTCGAGTGCTCGCTCGGGACTTTGCTCTCGGGGCCAAGGCAAGAGGGCGTGCTTGCCCGCAGAACCGAGAACACGCTGTTGGGCAGAGCTGCAACTGACCGCTGGAGTTCAGCTCTCGCCGGACGGCAGAAGGCGAAGAACGAAGCCGCTTGCGAGCGGCGCAGTGCAGCGAAGAGCTCTCCGAATTCGCCGCTAGCTCCACGGTCCTTCTCAGCTGCGAGTAGCAGCGCTCGCAGTACACAGAGCTTCGCAAGGCCCGAAGACCCGGAGGGAAGTATCGCTCACGAAAATGTGCCAGGACAGAGACGTGTTCTACGTTGTCCCCTCTCGTCGTGCAGTTTGTGCCTCTGCTGCTTCTGCTGTTAGGAATCGCTCCTTGAAAGGCGAGCGAGAGCGTCCTTCCGGGTGCATTGCACTGAGTCGAGTGCTCGCTCGGGACTTTGCTCTCGGGGCCAAGGCAAGAGGGCGTGCTTGCCCGCAGAACCGAGAACACGCTGTTGGGCAGAGCTGCAACTGACCGCTGGAGTTCAGCTCTCGCCGGACGGCAGAAGGCGAAGAACGAAGCCGCTTGCGAGCGGCGCAGTGCAGCGAAGAGCTCTCCGAATTCGCCGCTAGCTCCACGGTCCTTCTCAGCTGCGAGTAGCAGCGCTCGCAGTACACAGAGCTTCGCAAGGCCCGAAGACCCGGAGGGAAGTATCGCTCACGAAAATGTGCCAGGACAGAGACGTGTTCTACGTTGTCCCCTCTCGTCGTGCAGTTTGTGCCTCTGCTGCTTCTGCTGTTAGGAATCGCTCCTTGAAAGGCGAGCGAGAGCGTCCTTCCGGGTGCATTGCACTGAGTCGAGTGCTCGCTCGGGACTTTGCTCTCGGGGCCAAGGCAAGAGGGCGTGCTTGCCCGCAGAACCGAGAACACGCTGTTGGGCAGAGCTGCAACTGACCGCTGGAGTTCAGCTCTCGCCGGACGGCAGAAGGCGAAGAACGAAGGCGCTTGCGAGCGGCGCAGTGCAGCGAAGAGCTCTCCGAATTCGCCGCTAGCTCCACGGTCCTTCTCAGCTGCGAGTAGCAGCTCTCGCAGTACACAGAGCTTCGCAAGGCCCGAAGAGCCGGAGGGAAGTATCGCACACGCAAATGTGCCAGGACAGAGACGTGTTCTACGGTGTCCCCTCTCGTCGTGCAGTTTGTGCCTCTGCTGCTTCTGCTGTTAGGAATCGCTCCTTGAAAGGCGAGCGAGAGCGTCCTTCCGGGTGCATTGCACTGAGTCGAGTGCTCGCTCGGGACTTTGCTCTCGGGGCCAAGGCAAGAGGGCGTGCTTGCCCGCAGAACCGAGAACACGCTGTTGGGCAGAGCTGCAACTGACCGCTGGAGTTCAGCTCTCGCCGGACGGCAGAAGGCGAAGAACGAAGGCGCTTGCGAGCGGCGCAGTGCAGCGAAGAGCTCTCCGAATTCGCCGCTAGCTCCACGGTCCTTCTCAGCTGCGAGTAGCAGCGCTCGCAGTACACAGAGCTTCGCAAGAACCGAAGACCCGGAGGGAAGTATCGCACACGAAAATGTGCCAGGACAGAGACGTGTTCTACGTTGTCCCTTCTCGTCATGCAGTTTGTGCCTCTGCTGCTTCTGCTGTTAGGAATCGCTCCTTGAAAGGCGAGCGAGAGCGTCCTTCCGGGTGCATTGCACTGAGTCGAGAGCTCGCTCGGGACTTTGCTCTCGGGGCCAAGGCAAGAGGGCGTGCTTGCCCGCAGAACCGAGAACACGCTGTTGGGCAGAGCTGCAACTGACCGCTGGAGTTCAGCTCTCGCCGGACGGCAGAAGGCGAAGAACGAAGCCGCTTGCGAGCGGCGCAGTGCAGCGAAGAGCTCTCCGAATTCGCCGCTAGCTCCACGGTCCTTCTCAGCTGCGAGTAGCAGCGCTCGCAGTACACAGAGCTTCGCAAGGCCCGAAGAGCCGGAGGGAAGTATCGCACACGCAAATGTGCCAGGACAGAGACGTGTTCTACGTTGTCCCCTCTCGTCGTGCAGTTTGTGCCTCTGCTGCTTCTGCTGTTAGGAATCGCTCCTTGAAAGGCGAGCGAGAGCGTCCTTCCGGGTGCATTGCACTGAGTCGAGTGCTCGCTCGGGACTTTGCTCTCGGGGCCAAGGCAAGAGGGCGTGCTTGCCCGCAGAACCGAGAACACGCTGTTGGGCAGAGCTGCAACTGACCGCTGGAGTTCAGCTCTCGCCGGACGGCAGAAGGCGAAGAACGAAGCCGCTTGCGAGCGGCGCAGTGCAGCGAAGAGCTCTCCGAATTCGCCGCTAGCTCCACGGTCCTTCTCAGCTGCGAGTAGCAGCGCTCGCAGTACACAGAGCTTCGCAAGAACCGAAGACCCGGAGGGAAGTATCGCACACGAAAATGTGCCAGGACAGAGACGTGTTCTACGTTGTCCCTTCTCGTCGTGCAGTTTGTGCCTCTGCTGCTTCTGCTGTTAGGAATCGCTCCTTGAAAGGCGAGCGAGAGCGTCCTTCCGGGTGCATTGCACTGAGTCGAGAGCTCGCTCGGGACTTTGCTCTCGCGGCCAAGGCAAGAGGGCGTGCTTGCCCGCAGAACCGAGAACACGCTGTTGGGCAGAGCTGCAACTGACCGCTGGAGTTCAGCTCTCGCCGGACGGCAGAAGGCGAAGAACGAAGCCGCTTGCGAGCGGCGCAGTGCAGCGAAGAGCTCTACGAATTCGCCGCTAGCTCCACGGTCCTTCTCAGCTGCGAGTAGCAGCGCTCGCAGTACACAGAGCTTCGCAAGGCCCGAAGAGCCGGAGGGAAGTATCGCACACGCAAATGTGCCAGGACAGAGACGTGTTCTACGTTGTCCCCTCTCGTCGTGCAGTTTGTGCCTCTGCTGCTTCTGCTGTTAGGAATCGCTCCTTGAAAGGCGAGCGAGAGCGTCCTTCCGGGTGCATTGCACTGAGTCGAGTGCTCGCTCGGGACTTTGCTCTCGGGGCCAAGGCAAGAGGGCGTGCTTGCCCGCAGAACCGAGAACACGCTGTTGGGCAGAGCTGCAACTGACCGCTGGAGTTCAGCTCTCGCCGGACGGCAGAAGGCGAAGAACGAAGCCGCTTGAGAGCGGCGCAGTGCAGCGAAGAGCTCTCCGAATTCGCCGCTAGCTCCACGGTCCTTCTCAGCTGCGAGTAGCAGCGCTCGCAGTACACAGAGCTTCGCAAGAACCGAAGACCCGGAGGGAAGTATCGCACACGAAAATGTGCCAGGACAGAGACGTGTTCTACGTTGTCCCCTCTCGTCGTGCAGTTTGTGCCTCTGCTGCTTCTGCTGTTAGGAATCGCTCCTTGAAAGGCGAGCGAGAGCGTCCTTCCGGGTGCATTGCACTGAGTCGAGAGCTCGCTCGGGACTTTGCTCTCGGGGCCAAGGCAAGAGGGCGTGCTTGCCCGCAGAACCGAGAACACGCTGTTGGGCAGAGCTGCAACTGACCGCTGGAGTTCAGCTCTCGCCGGACGGCAGAAGGCGAAGAACGAAGGCGCTTGCGAGCGGCGCAGTGCAGCGAAGAGCTCTCCGAATTCGCCGCTAGCTCCACGGTCCTTCTCAGCTGCGAGTAGCAGCGCTCGCAGTACACAGAGCTTCGCAAGGCCCGAAGAGCCGGAGGGAAGTATCGCACACGCAAATGTGCCAGGACAGAGACGTGTTCTACGTTGTCCCCTCTCGTCGTGCAGTTTGTGCCTCTGCTGCTTCTGCTGTTAGGAATCGCTCCTTGAAAGGCGAGCGAGAGCGTCCTTCCGGGTGCATTGCACTGAGTCGAGTGCTCGCTCGGGACTTTGCTCTCGGGGCCAAGGCAAGAGGGCGTGCTTGCCCGCAGAACCGAGAACACGCTGTTGGGCAGAGCTGCAACGGACCGCTGGAGTTCAGCTCTCGCCGGACGGCAGAAGGCGAAGAACGAAGCCGCTTGCGAGCGGCGCAGTGCAGCGAAGAGCTCTCCGAATTCGCCGCTAGCTCCACGGTCCTTCTCAGCTGCGAGTAGCAGCGCTCGCAGTACACAGAGCTTCGCAAGGCCCGAAGAGCCGGAGGGAAGTATCGCTCACGAAAATGTGCCAGGACAGAGACGTGTTCTACGGTGTCCCCTCTCGTCGTGCAGTTTGTGCCTCTGCTGCTTCTGCTGTTAGGAATCGCTCCTTGAAAGGCGAGCGAGAGCGTCCTTCCGGGTGCATTGCACTGAGTCGAGTGCTCGCTCGGGACTTTGCTCTCGGGGCCAAGGCAAGAGGGCGTGCTTGCCCGCAGAACCGAGAACACGCTGTTGGGCAGAGCTGCAACTGACCGCTGGAGTTCAGCTCTCGCCGGACGGCAGAAGGCGAAGAACGAAGCCGCTTGCGAGCGGCGCAGTGCAGCGAAGAGCTCTACGAATTCGCCGCTAGCTCCACGGTCCTTCTCAGCTGCGAGTAGCAGCGCTCGCAGTACACAGAGCTTCGCAAGGCCCGAAGACCCGGAGGGAAGTATCGCACACGAAAATGTGCCAGGACAGAGACGTGTTCTACGTTGTCCCTTCTCGTCGTGCAGTTTGTGCCTCTGCTGCTTCTGCTGTTAGGAATCGCTCCTTGAAAGGCGAGCGAGAGCGTCCTTCCGGGTGCATTGCACTGAGTCGAGTGCTCGCTCGGGACTTTGCTCTCGGGGCCAAGGCAAGAGGGCGTGCTTGCCCGCAGAACCGAGAACACGCTGTTGGGCAGAGCTGCAACTGACCGCTGGAGTTCAGCTCTCGCCGGACGGCAGAAGGCGAAGAACGAAGCCGCTTGCGAGCGGCGCAGTGCAGCGAAGAGCTCTCCGAATTCGCCGCTAGCTCCACGGTCCTTCTCAGCTGCGAGTAGCAGCGCTCGCAGTACACAGAGCTTCGCAAGGCCCGAAGACCCGGAGGGAAGTATCGCACACGAAAATGTGCCAGGACAGAGACGTGTTCTACGTTGTCCCTTCTCGTCATGCAGTTTGTGCCTCTGCTGCTTCTGCTGTTAGGAATCGCTCCTTGAAAGGCGAGCGAGAGCGTCCTTCCGGGTGCATTGCACTGAGTCGAGAGCTCGCTCGGGACTTTGCTCTCGGGGCCAAGGCAAGAGGGCGTGCTTGCCCGCAGAACCGAGAACACACTGTTGGGCAGAGCTGCAACTGACCGCTGGAGTTCAGCTCTCCCCGGACGGCAGAAGGCGAAGAACGAAGGCGCTTGCGAGCGGCGCAGTGCAGCGAAGAGCTCTCCGAATTCGCCGCTAGCTCCACGGTCCTTCTCAGCTGCGAGTAGCAGCGCTCGCAGTACACAGAGCTTCGCAAGGCCCGAAGAGCCGGAGGGAAGTATCGCACACGCAAATGTGCCAGGACAGAAACGTGTTCTACGTTGTCCCCTCTCGTCGTGCAGTTTGTGCCTCTGCTGCTTCTGCTGTTAGGAATCGCTCCTTGAAAGGCGAGCGAGAGCGTCCTTCCGGGTGCATTGCACTGAGTCGAGTGCTCGCTCGGGACTTTGCTCTCGGGGCCAAGGCAAGAGGGCGTGCTTGCCCGCAGAACCGAGAACACGCTGTTGGGCAGAGCTGCAACTGACCGCTGGAGTTCAGCTCTCGCCGGACGGCAGAAGGCGAAGAACGAAGCCGCTTGCGAGCGGCGCAGTGCAGCGAAGAGCTCTCCGAATTCGCCGCTAGCTCCACGGTCCTTCTCAGCTGCGAGTAGCAGCGCTCGCAGTACACAGAGCTTCGCAAGGCCCGAAGACCCGGAGGGAAGTATCGCACACGCAAATGTGCCAGGACAGAGACGTGTTCTACGTTGTCCCCTCTCGTCGTGCAGTTTGTGCCTCTGCTGCTTCTGCTGTTAGGAATCGCTCCTTGAAAGGCGAGCGAGAGCGTCCTTCCGGGTGCATTGCACTGAGTCGAGAGCTCGCTCGGGACTTTGCTCTCGGGGCCAAGGCAAGAAGGCGTGCTTGCCCGCAGAACCGAGAACACGCTGTTGGGCAGAGCTGCAACTGACCGCTGGAGTTCAGCTCTCGCCGGACGGCAGAAGGCGAAGAACGAAGGCGCTTGCGAGCGGCGCAGTGCAGCGAAGAGCTCTCCGAATTCGCCGCTAGCTCCACGGTCCTTCTCAGCTGCGAGTAGCAGCGCTCGCAGTACACAGAGCTTCGCAAGGCCCGAAGAGCCGGAGGGAAGTATCGCACACGCAAATGTGCCAGGACAGAGACGTGTTCTACGTTGTCCCCTCTCGTCGTGCAGTTTGTGCCTCTGCTGCTTCTGCTGTTAGGAATCGCTCCTTGAAAGGCGAGCGAGAGCGTCCTTCCGGGTGCATTGCACTGAGTCGAGTGCTCGCTCGGGACTTTGCTCTCGGGGCCAAGGCAAGAGGGCGTGCTTGCCCGCAGAACCGAGAACACGCTGTTGGGCAGAGCTGCAACGGACCGCTGGAGTTCAGCTCTCGCCGGACGGCAGAAGGCGAAGAACGAAGGCGCTTGCGAGCGGCGCAGTGCAGCGAAGAGCTCTCCGAATTCGCCGCTAGCTCCACGGTCCTTCTCAGCTGCGAGTAGCAGCGCTCGCAGTACACAGAGCTTCGCAAGGCCCGAAGAGCCGGAGGGAAGTATCGCTCACGAAAATGTGCCAGGACAGAAACGTGTTCTACGTTGTCCCCTCTCGTCGTGCAGTTTGTGCCTCTGCTGCTTCTGCTGTTAGGAATCGCTCCTTGAAAGGCGAGCGAGAGCGTCCTTCCGGGTGCATTGCACTGAGTCGAGTGCTCGCTCGGGACTTTGCTCTCGGGGCCAAGGCAAGAGGGCGTGCTTGCCCGCAGAACCGAGAACACGCTGTTGGGCAGAGCTGCAACTGACCGCTGGAGTTCAGCTCTCGCCGGACGGCAGAAGGCGAAGAACGAAGGCGCTTGCGAGCGGCGCAGTGCAGCGAAGAGCTCTCCGAATTCGCCGCTAGCTCCACGGTCCTTCTCAGCTGCGAGTAGCAGCGCTCGCAGTACACAGAGCTTCGCAAGAACCGAAGACCCGGAGGGAAGTATCGCACACGAAAATGTGCCAGGACAGAGACGTGTTCTACGTTGTCCCTTCTCGTCGTGCAGTTTGTGCCTCTGCTGCTTCTGCTGTTAGGAATCGCTCCTTGAAAGGCGAGCGAGAGCGTCCTTCCGGGTGCATTGCACTGAGTCGAGAGCTCGCTCGGGACTTTGCTCTCGGGGCCAAGGCAAGAGGGCGTGCTTGCCCGCAGAACCGAGAACACGCTGTTGGGCAGAGCTGCAACTGACCGCTGGAGTTCAGCTCTCCCCGGACGGCAGAAGGCGAAGAACGAAGGCGCTTGCGAGCGGCGCAGTGCAGCGAAGAGCTCTCCGAATTCGCCGCTAGCTCCACGGTCCTTCTCAGCTGCGAGTAGCAGCGCTCGCAGTACACAGAGCTTCGCAAGGCCCGAAGACCCGGAGGGAAGTATCGCACACGAAAATGTGCCAGGACAGAGACGTGTTCTACGTTGTCCCCTCTCGTCGTGCAGTTTGTGCCTCTGCTGCTTCTGCTGTTAGGAATCGCTCCTTGAAAGGCGAGCGAGAGCGTCCTTCCGGGTGCATTGCACTGAGTCGAGTGCTCGCTCGGGACTTTGCTCTCGGGGCCAAGGCAAGAGGGCGTGCTTGCCCGCAGAACCGAGAACACGCTGTTGGGCAGAGCTGCAACTGACCGCTGGAGTTCAGCTCTCGCCGGACGGCAGAAGGCGAAGAACGAAGCCGCTTGCGAGCGGCGCAGTGCAGCGAAGAGCTCTCCGAATTCGCCGCTAGCTCCACGGTCCTTCTCAGCTGCGAGTAGCAGCGCTCGCAGTACACAGAGCTTCGCAAGAACCGAAGACCCGGAGGGAAGTATCGCACACGAAAATGTGCCAGGACAGAGACGTGTTCTACGTTGTCCCTTCTCGTCATGCAGTTTGTGCCTCTGCTGCTTCTGCTGTTAGGAATCGCTCCTTGAAAGGCGAGCGAGAGCGTCCTTCCGGGTGCATTGCACTGAGTCGAGAGCTCGCTCGGGACTTTGCTCTCGGGGCCAAGGCAAGAGGGCGTGCTTGCCCGCAGAACCGAGAACACGCTGTTGGGCAGAGCTGCAACTGACCGCTGGAGTTCAGCTCTCGCCGGACGGCAGAAGGCGAAGAACGAAGCCGCTTGCGAGCGGCGCAGTGCAGCGAAGAGCTCTCCGAATTCGCCGCTAGCTCCACGGTCCTTCTCAGCTGCGAGTAGCAGCGCTCGCAGTACACAGAGCTTCGCAAGGCCCGAAGAGCCGGAGGGAAGTATCGCACACGCAAATGTGCCAGGACAGAGACGTGTTCTACGTTGTCCCCTCTCGTCGTGCAGTTTGTGCCTCTGCTGCTTCTGCTGTTAGGAATCGCTCCTTGAAAGGCGAGCGAGAGCGTCCTTCCGGGTGCATTGCACTGAGTCGAGTGCTCGCTCGGGACTTTGCTCTCGCGGCCAAGGCAAGAGGGCGTGCTTGCCCGCAGAACTGAGAACACGCTGTTGGGCAGAGCTGCAACTGACCGCTGGAGTTCAGCTCTCGCCGGACGGCAGAAGGCGAAGAACGAAGCCGCTTGCGAGCGGCGCAGTGCAGCGAAGAGCTCTCCGAATTCGCCGCTAGCTCCACGGTCCTTCTCAGCTGCGAGTAGCAGCGCTCGCAGTACACAGAGCTTCGCAAGGCCCGAAGAGCCGGAGGGAAGTATCGCACACGCAAATGTGCCAGGACAGAGACGTGTTCTACGTTGTCCCCTCTCGTCGTGCAGTTTGTGCCTCTGCTGCTTCTGCTGTTAGGAATCGCTCCTTGAAAGGCGAGCGAGAGCGTCCTTCCGGGTGCATTGCACTGAGTCGAGTGCTCGCTCGGGACTTTGCTCTCGCGGCCAAGGCAAGAGGGCGTGCTTGCCCGCAGAACCGAGAACACGCTGTTGGGCAGAGCTGCAACTGACCGCTGGAGTTCAGCTCTCGCCGGACGGCAGAAGGCGAAGAACGAAGCCGCTTGCGAGCGGCGCAGTGCAGCGAAGAGCTCTCCGAATTCGCCGCTAGCTCCACGGTCCTTCTCAGCTGCGAGTAGCAGCGCTCGCAGTACACAGAGCTTCGCAAGGCCCGAAGAGCCGGAGGGAAGTATCGCACACGCAAATGTGCCAGGACAGAGACGTGTTCTACGTTGTCCCCTCTCGTCGTGCAGTTTGTGCCTCTGCTGCTTCTGCTGTTAGGAATCGCTCCTTGAAAGGCGAGCGAGAGCGTCCTTCCGGGTGCATTGCACTGAGTCGAGTGCTCGCTCGGGACTTTGCTCTCGGGGCCAAGGCAAGAGGGCGTGCTTGCCCGCAGAACTGAGAACACGCTGTTGGGCAGAGCTGCAACTGACCGCTGGAGTTCAGCTCTCGCCGGACGGCAGAAGGCGAAGAACGAAGCCGCTTGCGAGCGGCGCAGTGCAGCGAAGAGCTCTCCGAATTCGCCGCTAGCTCCACGGTCCTTCTCAGCTGCGAGTAGCAGCGCTCGCAGTACACAGAGCTTCGCAAGGCCCGAAGAGCCGGAGGGAAGTATCGCACACGAAAATGTGCCAGGACAGAGACGTGTTCTACGTTGTCCCCTCTCGTCGTGCAGTTTGTGCCTCTGCTGCTTCTGCTGTTAGGAATCGCTCCTTGAAAGGCGAGCGAGAGCGTCCTTCCGGGTGCATTGCACTGAGTCGAGAGCTCGCTCGGGACTTTGCTCTCGGGGCCAAGGCAAGAGGGCGTGCTTGCCCGCAGAACTGAGAACACGCTGTTGGGCAGAGCTGCAACTGACCGCTGGAGTTCAGCTCTCGCCGGACGGCAGAAGGCGAAGAACGAAGCCGCTTGCGAGCGGCGCAGTGCAGCGAAGAGCTCTCCGAATTCGCCGCTAGCTCCACGGTCCTTCTCAGCTGCGAGTAGCTGCTCTCGCAGTACACAGAGCTTCGCAAGGCCCGAAGAGCCGGAGGGAAGTATCGCACACGAAAATGTGCCAGGACAGAGACGTGTTCTACGGTGTCCCCTCTCGTCGTGCAGTTTGTGCCTCTGCTGCTTCTGCTGTTAGGAATCGCTCCTTGAAAGGCGAGCGAGAGCGTCCTTCCGGGTGCATTGCACTGAGTCGAGAGCTCGCTCGGGACTTTGCTCTCGCGGCCAAGGCAAGAGGGCGTGCTTGCCCGCAGAACTGAGAACACGCTGTTGGGCAGAGCTGCAACTGACCGCTGGAGTTCAGCTCTCGCCGGACGGCAGAAGGCGAAGAACGAAGCCGCTTGCGAGCGGCGCAGTGCAGCGAAGAGCTCTCCGAATTCGCCGCTAGCTCCACGGTCCTTCTCAGCTGCGAGTAGCAGCGCTCGCAGTACACAGAGCTTCGCAAGGCCCGAAGAGCCGGAGGGAAGTATCGCACACGCAAATGTGCCAGGACAGAGACGTGTTCTACGGTGTCCCCTCTCGTCGTGCAGTTTGTGCCTCTGCTGCTTCTGCTGTTAGGAATCGCTCCTTGAAAGGCGAGCGAGAGCGTCCTTCCGGGTGCATTGCACTGAGTCGAGTGCTCGCTCGGGACTTTGCTCTCGGGGCCAAGGCAAGAGGGCGTGCTTGCCCGAAGAACCGAGAACACGCTATTGGGCAGAGCTGCAACGGACCGCTGGAGTTCAGCTCTCGCCGGACGGCAGAAGGCGAAGAACGAAGCCGCTTGCGAGCGGCGCAGTGCAGCGAAGAGCTCTCCGAATTCGCCGCTAGCTCCACGGTCCTTCTCAGCTGCGAGTAGCAGCGCTCGCAGTACACAGAGCTTCGCAAGGCCCGAAGAGCCGGAGGGAAGTATCGCACACGCAAATGTGCCAGGACAGAGACGTGTTCTACGTTGTCCCCTCTCGTCGTGCAGTTTGTGCCTCTGCTGCTTCTGCTGTTAGGAATCGCTCCTTGAAAGGCGAGCGAGAGCGTCCTTCCGGGTGCATTGCACTGAGTCGAGTGCTCGCTCGGGACTTTGCTCTCGGGGCCAAGGCAAGAGGGCGTGCTTGCCCGCAGAACTGAGAACACGCTGTTGGGCAGAGCTGCAACTGACCGCTGGAGTTCAGCTCTCGCCGGACGGCAGAAGGCGAAGAACGAAGCCGCTTGCGAGCGGCGCAGTGCAGCGAAGAGCTCTCCGAATTCGCCGCTAGCTCCACGGTCCTTCTCAGCTGCGAGTAGCAGCGCTCGCAGTACACAGAGCTTCGCAAGGCCCGAAGAGCCGGAGGGAAGTATCGCACACGCAAATGTGCCAGGACAGAGACGTGTTCTACGTTGTCCCCTCTCGTCGTGCAGTTTGTGCCTCTGCTGCTTCTGCTGTTAGGAATCGCTCCTTGAAAGGCGAGCGAGAGCGTCCTTCCGGGTGCATTGCACTGAGTCGAGTGCTCGCTCGGGACTTTGCTCTCGGGGCCAAGGCAAGAGGGCGTGCTTGCCCGCAGAACTGAGAACACGCTGTTGGGCAGAGCTGCAACTGACCGCTGGAGTTCAGCTCTCGCCGGACGGCAGAAGGCGAAGAACGAAGCCGCTTGCGAGCGGCGCAGTGCAGCGAAGAGCTCTCCGAATTCGCCGCTAGCTCCACGGTCCTTCTCAGCTGCGAGTAGCAGCGCTCGCAGTACACAGAGCTTCGCAAGGCCCGAAGAGCCGGAGGGAAGTATCGCACACGAAAATGTGCCAGGACAGAGACGTGTTCTACGTTGTCCCCTCTCGTCGTGCAGTTTGTGCCTCTGCTGCTTCTGCTGTTAGGAATCGCTCCTTGAAAGGCGAGCGAGAGCGTCCTTCCGGGTGCATTGCACTGAGTCGAGAGCTCGCTCGGGACTTTGCTCTCGGGGCCAAGGCAAGAGGGCGTGCTTGCCCGCAGAACTGAGAACACGCTGTTGGGCAGAGCTGCAACTGACCGCTGGAGTTCAGCTCTCGCCGGACGGCAGAAGGCGAAGAACGAAGCCGCTTGCGAGCGGCGCAGTGCAGCGAAGAGCTCTCCGAATTCGCCGCTAGCTCCACGGTCCTTCTCAGCTGCGAGTAGCTGCTCTCGCAGTACACAGAGCTTCGCAAGGCCCGAAGAGCCGGAGGGAAGTATCGCACACGAAAATGTGCCAGGACAGAGACGTGTTCTACGGTGTCCCCTCTCGTCGTGCAGTTTGTGCCTCTGCTGCTTCTGCTGTTAGGAATCGCTCCTTGAAAGGCGAGCGAGAGCGTCCTTCCGGGTGCATTGCACTGAGTCGAGAGCTCGCTCGGGACTTTGCTCTCGCGGCCAAGGCAAGAGGGCGTGCTTGCCCGCAGAACTGAGAACACGCTGTTGGGCAGAGCTGCAACTGACCGCTGGAGTTCAGCTCTCGCCGGACGGCAGAAGGCGAAGAACGAAGCCGCTTGCGAGCGGCGCAGTGCAGCGAAGAGCTCTCCGAATTCGCCGCTAGCTCCACGGTCCTTCTCAGCTGCGAGTAGCAGCGCTCGCAGTACACAGAGCTTCGCAAGGCCCGAAGAGCCGGAGGGAAGTATCGCACACGCAAATGTGCCAGGACAGAGACGTGTTCTACGGTGTCCCCTCTCGTCGTGCAGTTTGTGCCTCTGCTGCTTCTGCTGTTAGGAATCGCTCCTTGAAAGGCGAGCGAGAGCGTCCTTCCGGGTGCATTGCACTGAGTCGAGTGCTCGCTCGGGACTTTGCTCTCGGGGCCAAGGCAAGAGGGCGTGCTTGCCCGAAGAACCGAGAACACGCTATTGGGCAGAGCTGCAACGGACCGCTGGAGTTCAGCTCTCGCCGGACGGCAGAAGGCGAAGAACGAAGCCGCTTGCGAGCGGCGCAGTGCAGCGAAGAGCTCTCCGAATTCGCCGCTAGCTCCACGGTCCTTCTCAGCTGCGAGTAGCAGCGCTCGCAGTACACAGAGCTTCGCAAGGCCCGAAGAGCCGGAGGGAAGTATCGCACACGCAAATGTGCCAGGACAGAGACGTGTTCTACGTTGTCCCTTCTCGTCGTGCAGTTTGTGCCTCTGCTGCTTCTGCTGTTAGGAATCGCTCCTTGAAAGGCGAGCGAGAGCGTCCTTCCGGGTGCATTGCACTGAGTCGAGTGCTCGCTCGGGACTTTGCTCTCGGGGCCAAGGCAAGAGGGCGTGCTTGCCCGCAGAACCGAGAACACGCTGTTGGGCAGAGCTGCAACTGACCGCTGGAGTTCAGCTCTCGCCGGACGGCAGAAGGCGAAGAACGAAGGCGCTTGCGAGCGGCGCAGTGCAGCGAAGAGCTCTCCGAATTCGCCGCTAGCTCCACGGCCCTTCTCAGCTGCGAGTAGCAGCGCTCGCAGTACACAGAGCTTCGCAAGGCCCGAAGACCCGGAGGGAAGTATCGCACATGCAAATGTGCCAGGACAGAGACGTGTTCTACGTTGTCCCTTCTCGTCGTGCAGTTTGTGCCTCTGCTGCTTCTGCTGTTAGGAATCGCTCCTTGAAAGGCGAGCGAGAGCGTCCTTCCGGGTGCATTGCACTGAGTCGAGTGCTCGCTCGGGACTTTGCTCTCGGGGCCAAGGCAAGAGGGCGTGCTTGCCCGCAGAACCGAGAACACGCTGTTGGGCAGAGCTGCAACTGACCGCTGGAGTTCAGCTCTCGCCGGACGGCAGAAGGCGAAGAACGAAGCCGCTTGCGAGCGGCGCAGTGCAGCGAAGAGCTCTCCGAATTCGCCGCTAGCTCCACGGCCCTTCTCAGCTGCGAGTAGCAGCGCTCGCAGTACACAGAGCTTCGCAAGGCCCGAAGAGCCGGAGGGAAGTATCGCACACGAAAATGTGCCAGGACAGAGACGTGTTCTACGTTGTCCCCTCTCGTCGTGCAGTTTGTGCCTCTGCTGCTTCTGCTGTTAGGAATCGCTCCTTGAAAGGCGAGCGAGAGCGTCCTTCCGGGTGCATTGCACTGAGTCGAGTGCTCGCTCGGGACTTTGCTCTCGGGGCCAAGGCAAGAGGGCGTGCTTGCCCGCAGAACTGAGAACACGCTGTTGGGCAGAGCTGCAACGGACCGCTGGAGTTCAGCTCTCGCCGGACGGCAGAAGGCGAAGAACGAAGCCGCTTGCGAGCG
This sequence comes from Sturnus vulgaris, assembly GCF_052056855.1. Classification (NCBI taxonomy): domain Eukaryota; kingdom Metazoa; phylum Chordata; class Aves; order Passeriformes; family Sturnidae; genus Sturnus; species Sturnus vulgaris. The sequence continues at coordinate 115,385 of NW_028276404.1, forward strand.
GCGCAGTGCAGCGAAGAGCTCTCCGAATTCGCCGCTAGCTCCACGGTCCTTCTCAGCTGCGAGTAGCAGCGCTCGCAGTACACAGAGCTTCGCAAGGCCCGAAGAGCCGGAGGGAAGTATCGCACACGCAAATGTGCCAGGACAGAGACGTGTTCTACGTTGTCCCCTCTCGTCGTGCAGTTTGTGCCTCTGCTGCTTCTGCTGTTAGGAATCGCTCCTTGAAAGGCGAGCGAGAGCGTCCTTCCGGGTGCATTGCACTGAGTCGAGTGCTCGCTCGGGACTTTGCTCTCGGGGCCAAGGCAAGAGGGCGTGCTTGCCCGCAGAACCGAGAACACGCTGTTGGGCAGAGCTGCAACTGACCGCTGGAGTTCAGCTCTCGCCGGACGGCAGAAGGCGAAGAACGAAGCCGCTTGCGAGCGGCGCAGTGCAGCGAAGAGCTCTCCGAATTCGCCGCTAGCTCCACGGTCCTTCTCAGCTGCGAGTAGCAGCGCTCGCAGTACACAGAGCTTCGCAAGGCCCGAAGAGCCGGAGGGAAGTATCGCACACGCAAATGTGCCAGGACAGAGACGTGTTCTACGTTGTCCCCTCTCGTCGTGCAGTTTGTGCCTCTGCTGCTTCTGCTGTTAGGAATCGCTCCTTGAAAGGCGAGCGAGAGCTTCCTTCCGGGTGCATTGCACTGAGTCGAGTGCTCGCTCGGGACTTTGCTCTCGGGGCCAAGGCAAGAGGGCGTGCTTGCCCGCAGAACCGAGAACACGCTGTTGGGCAGAGCTGCAACTGACCGCTGGAGTTCAGCTCTCGCCGGACGGCAGAAGGCGAAGAACGAAGCCGCTTGCGAGCGGCGCAGTGCAGCGAAGAGCTCTCCGAATTCGCCGCTAGCTCCACGGTCCTTCTCAGCTGCGAGTAGCAGCGCTCGCAGTACACAGAGCTTCGCAAGGCCCGAAGAGCCGGAGGGAAGTATCGCACACGCAAATGTGCCAGGACAGAGACGTGTTCTACGTTGTCCCCTCTCGTCGTGCAGTTTGTGCCTCTGCTGCTTCTGCTGTTAGGAATCGCTCCTTGAAAGGCGAGCGAGAGCGTCCTTCCGGGTGCATTGCACTGAGTCGAGTGCTCGCTCGGGACTTTGCTCTCGGGGCCAAGGCAAGAGGGCGTGCTTGCCCGCAGAACCGAGAACACGCTGTTGGGCAGAGCTGCAACTGACCGCTGGAGTTCAGCTCTCGCCGGACGGCAGAAGGCGAAGAACGAAGCCGCTTGCGAGCGGCGCAGTGCAGCGAAGAGCTCTCCGAATTCGCCGCTAGCTCCACGGTCCTTCTCAGCTGCGAGTAGCAGCGCTCGCAGTACACAGAGCTTCGCAAGGCCCGAAGAGCCGGAGGGAAGTATCGCACACGAAAATGTGCCAGGACAGAGACGTGTTCTACGTTGTCCCCTCTCGTCGTGCAGTTTGTGCCTCTGCTGCTTCTGCTGTTAGGAATCGCTCCTTGAAAGGCGAGCGAGAGCGTCCTTCCGGGTGCATTGCACTGAGTCGAGTGCTCGCTCGGGACTTTGCTCTCGGGGCCAAGGCAAGAGGGCGTGCTTGCCCGCAGAACCGAGAACACGCTGTTGGGCAGAGCTGCAACTGACCGCTGGAGTTCAGCTCTCGCCGGACGGCAGAAGGCGAAGAACGAAGCCGCTTGCGAGCGGCGCAGTGCAGCGAAGAGCTCTCCGAATTCGCCGCTAGCTCCACGGTCCTTCTCAGCTGCGAGTAGCAGCGCTCGCAGTACACAGAGCTTCGCAAGGCCCGAAGAGCCGGAGGGAAGTATCGCACACGAAAATGTGCCAGGACAGAGACGTGTTCTACGTTGTCCCCTCTCGTCGTGCAGTTTGTGCCTCTGCTGCTTCTGCTGTTAGGAATCGCTCCTTGAAAGGCGAGCGAGAGCGTCCTTCCGGGTGCATTGCACTGAGTCGAGTGCTCGCTCGGGACTTTGCTCTCGGGGCCAAGGCAAGAGGGCGTGCTTGCCCGCAGAACCGAGAACACGCTGTTGGGCAGAGCTGCAACTGACCGCTGGAGTTCAGCTCTCGCCGGACGGCAGAAGGCGAAGAACGAAGCCGCTTGCGAGCGGCGCAGTGCAGCGAAGAGCTCTCCGAATTCGCCGCTAGCTCCACGGTCCTTCTCAGCTGCGAGTAGCAGCGCTCGCAGTACACAGAGCTTCGCAAGGCCCGAAGAGCCGGAGGGAAGTATCGCACACGCAAATGTGCCAGGACAGAGACGTGTTCTACGTTGTCCCCTCTCGTCGTGCAGTTTGTGCCTCTGCTGCTTCTGCTGTTAGGAATCGCTCCTTGAAAGGCGAGCGAGAGCGTCCTTCCGGGTGCATTGCACTGAGTCGAGTGCTCGCTCGGGACTTTGCTCTCGGGGCCAAGGCAAGAGGGCGTGCTTGCCCGCAGAACTGAGAACACGCTGTTGGGCAGAGCTGCAACTGACCGCTGGAGTTCAGCTCTCGCCGGACGGCAGAAGGCGAAGAACGAAGCCGCTTGCGAGCGGCGCAGTGCAGCGAAGAGCTCTCCGAATTCGCCGCTAGCTCCACGGTCCTTCTCAGCTGCGAGTAGCAGCGCTCGCAGTACACAGAGCTTCGCAAGGCCCGAAGAGCCGGAGGGAAGTATCGCACACGCAAATGTGCCAGGACAGAGACGTGTTCTACGTTGTCCCCTCTCGTCGTGCAGTTTGTGCCTCTGCTGCTTCTGCTGTTAGGAATCGCTCCTTGAAAGGCGAGCGAGAGCGTCCTTCCGGGTGCATTGCACTGAGTCGAGTGCTCGCTCGGGACTTTGCTCTCGGGGCCAAGGCAAGAGGGCGTGCTTGCCCGCAGAACTGAGAACACGCTGTTGGGCAGAGCTGCAACTGACCGCTGGAGTTCAGCTCTCGCCGGACGGCAGAAGGCGAAGAACGAAGCCGCTTGCGAGCGGCGCAGTGCAGCGAAGAGCTCTCCGAATTCGCCGCTAGCTCCACGGTCCTTCTCAGCTGCGAGTAGCAGCGCTCGCAGTACACAGAGCTTCGCAAGGCCCGAAGAGCCGGAGGGAAGTATCGCACACGAAAATGTGCCAGGACAGAGACGTGTTCTACCTTGTCCCCTCTCGTCGTGCAGTTTGTGCCTCTGCTGCTTCTGCTGTTAGGAATCGCTCCTTGAAAGGCGAGCGAGAGCGTCCTTCCGGGTGCATTGCACTGAGTCGAGAGCTCGCTCGGGACTTTGCTCTCGGGGCCAAGGCAAGAGGGCGTGCTTGCCCGCAGAACCGAGAACACGCTGTTGGGCAGAGCTGCAACTGACCGCTGGAGTTCAGCTCTCGCCGGACGGCAGAAGGCGAAGAACGAAGCCGCTTGCGAGCGGCGCAGTGCAGCGAAGAGCTCTCCGAATTCGCCGCTAGCTCCACGGTCCTTCTCAGCTGCGAGTAGCTGCTCTCGCAGTACACAGAGCTTCGCAAGGCCCGAAGAGCCGGAGGGAAGTATCGCACACGCAAATGTGCCAGGACAGAGACGTGTTCTACGGTGTCCCCTCTCGTCGTGCAGTTTGTGCCTCTGCTGCTTCTGCTGTTAGGAATCGCTCCTTGAAAGGCGAGCGAGAGCGTCCTTCCGGGTGCATTGCACTGAGTCGAGAGCTCGCTCGGGACTTTGCTCTCGCGGCCAAGGCAAGAGGGCGTGCTTGCCCGCAGAACCGAGAACACGCTGTTGGGCAGAGCTGCAACTGACCGCTGGAGTTCAGCTCTCGCCGGACGGCAGAAGGCGAAGAACGAAGCCGCTTGCGAGCGGCGCAGTGCAGCGAAGAGCTCTCCGAATTCGCCGCTAGCTCCACGGTCCTTCTCAGCTGCGAGTAGCAGCGCTCGCAGTACACAGAGCTTCGCAAGGCCCGAAGAGCCGGAGGGAAGTATCGCACACGCAAATGTGCCAGGACAGAGACGTGTTCTACGGTGTCCCCTCTCGTCGTGCAGTTTGTGCCTCTGCTGCTTCTGCTGTTAGGAATCGCTCCTTGAAAGGCGAGCGAGAGCGTCCTTCCGGGTGCATTGCACTGAGTCGAGTGCTCGCTCGGGACTTTGCTCTCGGGGCCAAGGCAAGAGGGCGTGCTTGCCCGAAGAACCGAGAACACGCTATTGGGCAGAGCTGCAACGGACCGCTGGAGTTCAGCTCTCGCCGGACGGCAGAAGGCGAAGAACGAAGCCGCTTGCGAGCGGCGCAGTGCAGCGAAGAGCTCTCCGAATTCGCCGCTAGCTCCACGGTCCTTCTCAGCTGCGAGTAGCAGCGCTCGCAGTACACAGAGCTTCGCAAGGCCCGAAGAGCCGGAGGGAAGTATCGCACACGCAAATGTGCCAGGACAGAGACGTGTTCTACGTTGTCCCTTCTCGTCGTGCAGTTTGTGCCTCTGCTGCTTCTGCTGTTAGGAATCGCTCCTTGAAAGGCGAGCGAGAGCGTCCTTCCGGGTGCATTGCACTGAGTCGAGTGCTCGCTCGGGACTTTGCTCTCGGGGCCAAGGCAAGAGGGCGTGCTTGCCCGCAGAACCGAGAACACGCTGTTGGGCAGAGCTGCAACTGACCGCTGGAGTTCAGCTCTCGCCGGACGGCAGAAGGCGAAGAACGAAGGCGCTTGCGAGCGGCGCAGTGCAGCGAAGAGCTCTCCGAATTCGCCGCTAGCTCCACGGCCCTTCTCAGCTGCGAGTAGCAGCGCTCGCAGTACACAGAGCTTCGCAAGGCCCGAAGACCCGGAGGGAAGTATCGCACACGCAAATGTGCCAGGACAGAGACGTGTTCTACGTTGTCCCTTCTCGTCGTGCAGTTTGTGCCTCTGCTGCTTCTGCTGTTAGGAATCGCTCCTTGAAAGGCGAGCGAGAGCGTCCTTCCGGGTGCATTGCACTGAGTCGAGTGCTCGCTCGGGACTTTGCTCTCGGGGCCAAGGCAAGAGGGCGTGCTTGCCCGCAGAACCGAGAACACGCTGTTGGGCAGAGCTGCAACTGACCGCTGGAGTTCAGCTCTCGCCGGACGGCAGAAGGCGAAGAACGAAGCCGCTTGCGAGCGGCGCAGTGCAGCGAAGAGCTCTCCGAATTCGCCGCTAGCTCCACGGCCCTTCTCAGCTGCGAGTAGCAGCGCTCGCAGTACACAGAGCTTCGCAAGGCCCGAAGAGCCGGAGGGAAGTATCGCACACGCAAATGTGCCAGGACAGAGACGTGTTCTACGTTGTCCCCTCTCGTCGTGCAGTTTGTGCCTCTGCTGCTTCTGCTGTTAGGAATCGCTCCTTGAAAGGCGAGCGAGAGCGTCCTTCCGGGTGCATTGCACTGAGTCGAGTGCTCGCTCGGGACTTTGCTCTCGGGGCCAAGGCAAGAGGGCGTGCTTGCCCGCAGAACCGAGAACACGCTGTTGGGCAGAGCTGCAACGGACCGCTGGAGTTCAGCTCTCGCCGGACGGCAGAAGGCGAAGAACGAAGCCGCTTGCGAGCGGCGCAGTGCAGCGAAGAGCTCTCCGAATTCGCCGCTAGCTCCACGGTCCTTCTCAGCTGCGAGTAGCAGCGCTCGCAGTACACAGAGCTTCGCAAGGCCCGAAGAGCCGGAGGGAAGTATCGCACACGCAAATGTGCCAGGACAGAGACGTGTTCTACGTTGTCCCCTCTCGTCGTGCAGTTTGTGCCTCTGCTGCTTCTGCTGTTAGGAATCGCTCCTTGAAAGGCGAGCGAGAGCGTCCTTCCGGGTGCATTGCACTGAGTCGAGTGCTCGCTCGGGACTTTGCTCTCGGGGCCAAGGCAAGAGGGCGTGCTTGCCCGCAGAACCGAGAACACGCTGTTGGGCAGAGCTGCAACTGACCGCTGGAGTTCAGCTCTCGCCGGACGGCAGAAGGCGAAGAACGAAGCCGCTTGCGAGCGGCGCAGTGCAGCGAAGAGCTCTCCGAATTCGCCGCTAGCTCCACGGTCCTTCTCAGCTGCGAGTAGCAGCGCTCGCAGTACACAGAGCTTCGCAAGGCCCGAAGAGCCGGAGGGAAGTATCGCACACGCAAATGTGCCAGGACAGAGACGTGTTCTACGTTGTCCCCTCTCGTCGTGCAGTTTGTGCCTCTGCTGCTTCTGCTGTTAGGAATCGCTCCTTGAAAGGCGAGCGAGAGCGTCCTTCCGGGTGCATTGCACTGAGTCGAGTGCTCGCTCGGGACTTTGCTCTCGGGGCCAAGGCAAGAGGGCGTGCTTGCCCGCAGAACCGAGAACACGCTGTTGGGCAGAGCTGCAACTGACCGCTGGAGTTCAGCTCTCGCCGGACGGCAGAAGGCGAAGAACGAAGCCGCTTGCGAGCGGCGCAGTGCAGCGAAGAGCTCTCCGAATTCGCCGCTAGCTCCACGGTCCTTCTCAGCTGCGAGTAGCAGCGCTCGCAGTACACAGAGCTTCGCAAGGCCCGAAGAGCCGGAGGGAAGTATCGCACACGAAAATGTGCCAGGACAGAGACGTGTTCTACGTTGTCCCCTCTCGTCGTGCAGTTTGTGCCTCTGCTGCTTCTGCTGTTAGGAATCGCTCCTTGAAAGGCGAGCGAGAGCGTCCTTCCGGGTGCATTGCACTGAGTCGAGTGCTCGCTCGGGACTTTGCTCTCGGGGCCAAGGCAAGAGGGCGTGCTTGCCCGCAGAACCGAGAACACGCTGTTGGGCAGAGCTGCAACTGACCGCTGGAGTTCAGCTCTCGCCGGACGGCAGAAGGCGAAGAACGAAGCCGCTTGCGAGCGGCGCAGTGCAGCGAAGAGCTCTCCGAATTCGCCGCTAGCTCCACGGTCCTTCTCAGCTGCGAGTAGCAGCGCTCGCAGTACACAGAGCTTCGCAAGGCCCGAAGAGCCGGAGGGAAGTATCGCACACGAAAATGTGCCAGGACAGAGACGTGTTCTACGTTGTCCCCTCTCGTCGTGCAGTTTGTGCCTCTGCTGCTTCTGCTGTTAGGAATCGCTCCTTGAAAGGCGAGCGAGAGCGTCCTTCCGGGTGCATTGCACTGAGTCGAGTGCTCGCTCGGGACTTTGCTCTCGGGGCCAAGGCAAGAGGGCGTGCTTGCCCGCAGAACCGAGAACACGCTGTTGGGCAGAGCTGCAACTGACCGCTGGAGTTCAGCTCTCGCCGGACGGCAGAAGGCGAAGAACGAAGCCGCTTGCGAGCGGCGCAGTGCAGCGAAGAGCTCTCCGAATTCGCCGCTAGCTCCACGGTCCTTCTCAGCTGCGAGTAGCAGCGCTCGCAGTACACAGAGCTTCGCAAGGCCCGAAGAGCCGGAGGGAAGTATCGCACACGAAAATGTGCCAGGACAGAGACGTGTTCTACGTTGTCCCCTCTCGTCGTGCAGTTTGTGCCTCTGCTGCTTCTGCTGTTAGGAATCGCTCCTTGAAAGGCGAGCGAGAGCGTCCTTCCGGGTGCATTGCACTGAGTCGAGTGCTCGCTCGGGACTTTGCTCTCGGGGCCAAGGCAAGAGGGCGTGCTTGCCCGCAGAACCGAGAACACGCTGTTGGGCAGAGCTGCAACTGACCGCTGGAGTTCAGCTCTCGCCGGACGGCAGAAGGCGAAGAACGAAGCCGCTTGCGAGCGGCGCAGTGCAGCGAAGAGCTCTCCGAATTCGCCGCTAGCTCCACGGTCCTTCTCAGCTGCGAGTAGCAGCGCTCGCAGTACACAGAGCTTCGCAAGGCCCGAAGAGCCGGAGGGAAGTATCGCACACGAAAATGTGCCAGGACAGAGACGTGTTCTACGTTGTCCCCTCTCGTCGTGCAGTTTGTGCCTCTGCTGCTTCTGCTGTTAGGAATCGCTCCTTGAAAGGCGAGCGAGAGCGTCCTTCCGGGTGCATTGCACTGAGTCGAGTGCTCGCTCGGGACTTTGCTCTCGGGGCCAAGGCAAGAGGGCGTGCTTGCCCGCAGAACTGAGAACACGCTGTTGGGCAGAGCTGCAACTGACCGCTGGAGTTCAGCTCTCGCCGGACGGCAGAAGGCGAAGAACGAAGCCGCTTGCGAGCGGCGCAGTGCAGCGAAGAGCTCTCCGAATTCGCCGCTAGCTCCACGGTCCTTCTCAGCTGCGAGTAGCAGCGCTCGCAGTACACAGAGCTTCGCAAGGCCCGAAGAGCCGGAGGGAAGTATCGCACACGAAAATGTGCCAGGACAGAGACGTGTTCTACGTTGTCCCCTCTCGTCGTGCAGTTTGTGCCTCTGCTGCTTCTGCTGTTAGGAATCGCTCCTTGAAAGGCGAGCGAGAGCGTCCTTCCGGGTGCATTGCACTGAGTCGAGTGCTCGCTCGGGACTTTGCTCTCGGGGCCAAGGCAAGAGGGCGTGCTTGCCCGCAGAACCGAGAACACGCTGTTGGGCAGAGCTGCAACTGACCGCTGGAGTTCAGCTCTCGCCGGACGGCAGAAGGCGAAGAACGAAGCCGCTTGCGAGCGGCGCAGTGCAGCGAAGAGCTCTCCGAATTCGCCGCTAGCTCCACGGTCCTTCTCAGCTGCGAGTAGCAGCGCTCGCAGTACACAGAGCTTCGCAAGGCCCGAAGAGCCGGAGGGAAGTATCGCACACGAAAATGTGCCAGGGCAGAGACGTGTTCTACGTTGTCCCCTCTCGTCGTGCAGTTTGTGCCTCTGCTGCTTCTGCTGTTAGGAATCGCTCCTTGAAAGGCGAGCGAGAGCGTCCTTCCGGGTGCATTGCACTGAGTCGAGTGCTCGCTCGGGACTTTGCTCTCGGGGCCAAGGCAAGAGGGCGTGCTTGCCCGCAGAACCGAGAACACGCTGTTGGGCAGAGCTGCAACTGACCGCTGGAGTTCAGCTCTCGCCGGACGGCAGAAGGCGAAGAACGAAGCCGCTTGCGAGCGGCGCAGTGCAGCGAAGAGCTCTCCGAATTCGCCGCTAGCTCCACGGTCCTTCTCAGCTGCGAGTAGCAGCGCTCGCAGTACACAGAGCTTCGCAAGGCCCGAAGAGCCGGAGGGAAGTATCGCACACGCAAATGTGCCAGGACAGAGACGTGTTCTACGTTGTCCCCTCTCGTCGTGCAGTTTGTGCCTCTGCTGCTTCTGCTGTTAGGAATCGCTCCTTGAAAGGCGAGCGAGAGCGTCCTTCCGGGTGCATTGCACTGAGTCGAGAGCTCGCTCGGGACTTTGCTCTCGGGGCCAAGGCAAGAGGGCGTGCTTGCCCGCAGAACCGAGAACACGCTGTTGGGCAGAGCTGCAACTGACCGCTGGAGTTCAGCTCTCGCCGGACGGCAGAAGGCGAAGAACGAAGGCGCTTGCGAGCGGCGCAGTGCAGCGAAGAGCTCTCCGAATTCGCCGCTAGCTCCACGGTCCTTCTCAGCTGCGAGTAGCAGCGCTCGCAGTACACAGAGCTTCGCAAGGCCCGAAGAGCCGGAGGGAAGTATCGCACACGCAAATGTGCCAGGACAGAGACGTGTTCTACGTTGTCCCCTCTCGTCGTGCAGTTTGTGCCTCTGCTGCTTCTGCTGTTAGGAATCGCTCCTTGAAAGGCGAGCGAGAGCGTCCTTCCGGGTGCATTGCACTGAGTCGAGTGCTCGCTCGGGACTTTGCACTCGGGGCCAAGGCAAGAGGGCGTGCTTGCCCGCAGAACCGAGAACACGCTGTTGGGCAGAGCTGCAACTGACCGCTGGAGTTCAGCTCTCGCCGGACGGCAGAAGGCGAAGAACGAAGGCGCTTGCGAGCGGCGCAGTGCAGCGAAGAGCTCTCCGAATTCGCCGCTAGCTCCACGGTCCTTCTCAGCTGCGAGTAGCAGCGCTCGCAGTACACAGAGCTTCGCAAGGCCCGAAGAGCCGGAGGGAAGTATCGCACACGAAAATGTGCCAGGACAGAGACGTGTTCTACGTTGTCCCCTCTCGTCGTGCAGTTTGTGCCTCTGCTGCTTCTGCTGTTAGGAATCGCTCCTTGAAAGGCGAGCGAGAGCGTCCTTCCGGGTGCATTGCACTGAGTCGAGTGCTCGCTCGGGACTTTGCACTCGGGGCCAAGGCAAGAGGGCGTGCTTGCCCGCAGAACCGAGAACACGCTGTTGGGCAGAGCTGCAACTGACCGCTGGAGTTCAGCTCTCGCCGGACGGCAGAAGGCGAAGAACGAAGCCGCTTGCGAGCGGCGCAGTGCAGCGAAGAGCTCTCCGAATTCGCCGCTAGCTCCACGGTCCTTCTCAGCTGCGAGTAGCAGCGCTCGCAGTACACAGAGCTTCGCAAGGCCCGAAGACCCGGAGGGAAGTATCGCACACGAAAATGTGCCAGGACAGAGACGTGTTCTACGTTGTCCCCTCTCGTCGTGCAGTTTGTGCCTCTGCTGCTTCTGCTGTTAGGAATCGCTCCTTGAAAGGCGAGCGAGAGCGTCCTTCCGGGTGCATTGCACTGAGTCGAGTGCTCGCTCGGGACTTTGCTCTCGGGGCCAAGGCAAGAGGGCGTGCTTGCCCGCAGAACCGAGAACACGCTGTTGGGCAGAGCTGCAACTGACCGCTGGAGTTCAGCTCTCGCCGGACGGCAGAAGGCGAAGAACGAAGCCGCTTGAGAGCGGCGCAGTGCAGCGAAGAGCTCTCCGAATTCGCCGCTAGCTCCACGGTCCTTCTCAGCTGCGAGTAGCAGCGCTCGCAGTACACAGAGCTTCGCAAGAACCGAAGACCCGGAGGGAAGTATCGCACACGAAAATGTGCCAGGACAGAGACGTGTTCTACGTTGTCCCCTCTCGTCGTGCAGTTTGTGCCTCTGCTGCTTCTGCTGTTAGGAATCGCTCCTTGAAAGGCGAGCGAGAGCGTCCTTCCGGGTGCATTGCACTGAGTCGAGAGCTCGCTCGGGACTTTGCTCTCGGGGCCAAGGCAAGAGGGCGTGCTTGCCCGCAGAACCGAGAACACGCTGTTGGGCAGAGCTGCAACTGACCGCTGGAGTTCAGCTCTCGCCGGACGGCAGAAGGCGAAGAACGAAGGCGCTTGCGAGCGGCGCAGTGCAGCGAAGAGCTCTCCGAATTCGCCGCTAGCTCCACGGTCCTTCTCAGCTGCGAGTAGCAGCGCTCGCAGTACACAGAGCTTCGCAAGGCCCGAAGAGCCGGAGGGAAGTATCGCACACGCAAATGTGCCAGGACAGAGACGTGTTCTACGTTGTCCCCTCTCGTCGTGCAGTTTGTGCCTCTGCTGCTTCTGCTGTTAGGAATCGCTCCTTGAAAGGCGAGCGAGAGCGTCCTTCCGGGTGCATTGCACTGAGTCGAGTGCTCGCTCGGGACTTTGCACTCGGGGCCAAGGCAAGAGGGCGTGCTTGCCCGCAGAACCGAGAACACGCTGTTGGGCAGAGCTGCAACTGACCGCTGGAGTTCAGCTCTCGCCGGACGGCAGAAGGCGAAGAACGAAGCCGCTTGCGAGCGGCGCAGTGCAGCGAAGAGCTCTCCGAATTCGCCGCTAGCTCCACGGTCCTTCTCAGCTGCGAGTAGCAGCGCTCGCAGTACACAGAGCTTCGCAAGGCCCGAAGAGCCGGAGGGAAGTATCGCACACGAAAATGTGCCAGGACAGAGACGTGTTCTACGTTGTCCCCTCTCGTCGTGCAGTTTGTGCCTCTGCTGCTTCTGCTGTTAGGAATCGCTCCTTGAAAGGCGAGCGAGAGCGTCCTTCCGGGTGCATTGCACTGAGTCGAGTGCTCGCTCGGGACTTTGCACTCGGGGCCAAGGCAAGAGGGCGTGCTTGCCCGCAGAACCGAGAACACGCTGTTGGGCAGAGCTGCAACTGACCGCTGGAGTTCAGCTCTCGCCGGACGGCAGAAGGCGAAGAACGAAGCCGCTTGCGAGCGGCGCAGTGCAGCGAAGAGCTCTCCGAATTCGCCGCTAGCTCCACGGTCCTTCTCAGCTGCGAGTAGCAGCGCTCGCAGTACACAGAGCTTCGCAAGGCCCGAAGAGCCGGAGGGAAGTATCGCACACGCAAATGTGCCAGGACAGAGACGTGTTCTACGTTGTCCCCTCTCGTCGTGCAGTTTGTGCCTCTGCTGCTTCTGCTGTTAGGAATCGCTCCTTGAAAGGCGAGCGAGAGCGTCCTTCCGGGTGCATTGCACTGAGTCGAGAGCTCGCTCGGGACTTTGCTCTCGGGGCCAAGGCAAGAAGGCGTGCTTGCCCGCAGAACCGAGAACACGCTGTTGGGCAGAGCTGCAACTGACCGCTGGAGTTCAGCTCTCGCCGGACGGCAGAAGGCGAAGAACGAAGGCGCTTGCGAGCGGCGCAGTGCAGCGAAGAGCTCTCCGAATTCGCCGCTAGCTCCACGGTCCTTCTCAGCTGCGAGTAGCAGCGCTCGCAGTACACAGAGCTTCGCAAGGCCCGAAGAGCCGGAGGGAAGTATCGCACACGCAAATGTGCCAGGACAGAGACGTGTTCTACGTTGTCCCCTCTCGTCGTGCAGTTTGTGCCTCTGCTGCTTCTGCTGTTAGGAATCGCTCCTTGAAAGGCGAGCGAGAGCGTCCTTCCGGGTGCATTGCACTGAGTCGAGTGCTCGCTCGGGACTTTGCTCTCGGGGCCAAGGCAAGAGGGCGTGCTTGCCCGCAGAACCGAGAACACGCTGTTGGGCAGAGCTGCAACGGACCGCTGGAGTTCAGCTCTCGCCGGACGGCAGAAGGCGAAGAACGAAGGCGCTTGCGAGCGGCGCAGTGCAGCGAAGAGCTCTCCGAATTCGCCGCTAGCTCCACGGTCCTTCTCAGCTGCGAGTAGCAGCGCTCGCAGTACACAGAGCTTCGCAAGGCCCGAAGAGCCGGAGGGAAGTATCGCTCACGAAAATGTGCCAGGACAGAAACGTGTTCTACGTTGTCCCCTCTCGTCGTGCAGTTTGTGCCTCTGCTGCTTCTGCTGTTAGGAATCGCTCCTTGAAAGGCGAGCGAGAGCGTCCTTCCGGGTGCATTGCACTGAGTCGAGTGCTCGCTCGGGACTTTGCTCTCGGGGCCAAGGCAAGAGGGCGTGCTTGCCCGCAGAACCGAGAACACGCTGTTGGGCAGAGCTGCAACTGACCGCTGGAGTTCAGCTCTCGCCGGACGGCAGAAGGCGAAGAACGAAGCCGCTTGCGAGCGGCGCAGTGCAGCGAAGAGCTCTACGAATTCGCCGCTAGCTCCACGGTCCTTCTCAGCTGCGAGTAGCAGCGCTCGCAGTACACAGAGCTTCGCAAGGCCCGAAGAGCCGGAGGGAAGTATCGCTCACGAAAATGTGCCAGGACAGAGACGTGTTCTACGTTGTCCCCTCTCGTCGTGCAGTTTGTGCCTCTGCTGCTTCTGCTGTTAGGAATCGCTCCTTGAAAGGCGAGCGAGAGCGTCCTTCCGGGTGCATTGCACTGAGTCGAGTGCTCGCTCGGGACTTTGCTCTCGGGGCCAAGGCAAGAGGGCGTGCTTGCCCGCAGAACCGAGAACACGCTGTTGGGCAGAGCTGCAACTGACCGCTGGAGTTCAGCTCTCGCCGGACGGCAGAAGGCGAAGAACGAAGCCGCTTGCGAGCGGCGCAGTGCAGCGAAGAGCTCTCCGAATTCGCCGCTAGCTCCACGGTCCTTCTCAGCTGCGAGTAGCAGCGCTCGCAGTACACAGAGCTTCGCAAGGCCCGAAGACCCGGAGGGAAGTATCGCACACGAAAATGTGCCAGGACAGAGACGTGTTCTACGTTGTCCCTTCTCGTCGTGCAGTTTGTGCCTCTGCTGCTTCTGCTGTTAGGAATCGCTCCTTGAAAGGCGAGCGAGAGCGTCCTTCCGGGTGCATTGCACTGAGTCGAGAGCTCGCTCGGGACTTTGCTCTCGGGGCCAAGGCAAGAGGGCGTGCTTGCCCGCAGAACCGAGAACACGCTGTTGGGCAGAGCTGCAACTGACCGCTGGAGTTCAGCTCTCCCCGGACGGCAGAAGGCGAAGAACGAAGGCGCTTGCGAGCGGCGCAGTGCAGCGAAGAGCTCTCCGAATTCGCCGCTAGCTCCACGGTCCTTCTCAGCTGCGAGTAGCAGCGCTCGCAGTACACAGAGCTTCGCAAGAACCGAAGACCCGGAGGGAAGTATCGCACACGAAAATGTGCCAGGACAGAGACGTGTTCTACGTTGTCCCCTCTCGTCGTGCAGTTTGTGCCTCTGCTGCTTCTGCTGTTAGGAATCGCTCCTTGAAAGGCGAGCGAGAGCGTCCTTCCGGGTGCATTGCACTGAGTCGAGTGCTCGCTCGGGACTTTGCTCTCGGGGCCAAGGCAAGAGGGCGTGCTTGCCCGCAGAACCGAGAACACGCTGTTGGGCAGAGCTGCAACTGACCGCTGGAGTTCAGCTCTCGCCGGACGGCAGAAGGCGAAGAACGAAGCCGCTTGCGAGCGGCGCAGTGCAGCGAAGAGCTCTCCGAATTCGCCGCTAGCTCCACGGTCCTTCTCAGCTGCGAGTAGCAGCGCTCGCAGTACACAGAGCTTCGCAAGAACCGAAGACCCGGAGGGAAGTATCGCACACGAAAATGTGCCAGGACAGAGACGTGTTCTACGTTGTCCCTTCTCGTCATGCAGTTTGTGCCTCTGCTGCTTCTGCTGTTAGGAATCGCTCCTTGAAAGGCGAGCGAGAGCGTCCTTCCGGGTGCATTGCACTGAGTCGAGAGCTCGCTCGGGACTTTGCTCTCGGGGCCAAGGCAAGAGGGCGTGCTTGCCCGCAGAACCGAGAACACGCTGTTGGGCAGAGCTGCAACTGACCGCTGGAGTTCAGCTCTCGCCGGACGGCAGAAGGCGAAGAACGAAGCCGCTTGCGAGCGGCGCAGTGCAGCGAAGAGCTCTCCGAATTCGCCGCTAGCTCCACGGTCCTTCTCAGCTGCGAGTAGCAGCGCTCGCAGTACACAGAGCTTCGCAAGGCCCGAAGAGCCGGAGGGAAGTATCGCACACGCAAATGTGCCAGGACAGAGACGTGTTCTACGTTGTCCCCTCTCGTCGTGCAGTTTGTGCCTCTGCTGCTTCTGCTGTTAGGAATCGCTCCTTGAAAGGCGAGCGAGAGCGTCCTTCCGGGTGCATTGCACTGAGTCGAGTGCTCGCTCGGGACTTTGCTCTCGCGGCCAAGGCAAGAGGGCGTGCTTGCCCGCAGAACCGAGAACACGCTGTTGGGCAGAGCTGCAACTGACCGCTGGAGTTCAGCTCTCGCCGGACGGCAGAAGGCGAAGAACGAAGGCGCTTGCGAGCGGCGCAGTGCAGCGAAGAGCTCTCCGAATTCGCCGCTAGCTCCACGGTCCTTCTCAGCTGCGAGTAGCAGCGCTCGCAGTACACAGAGCTTCGCAAGGCCCGAAGAGCCGGAGGGAAGTATCGCACACGCAAATGTGCCAGGACAGAGACGTGTTCTACGTTGTCCCCTCTCGTCGTGCAGTTTGTGCCTCTGCTGCTTCTGCTGTTAGGAATCGCTCCTTGAAAGGCGAGCGAGAGCGTCCTTCCGGGTGCATTGCACTGAGTCGAGTGCTCGCTCGGGACTTTGCTCTCGCGGCCAAGGCAAGAGGGCGTGCTTGCCCGCAGAACCGAGAACACGCTGTTGGGCAGAGCTGCAACTGACCGCTGGAGTTCAGCTCTCGCCGGACGGCAGAAGGCGAAGAACGAAGCCGCTTGCGAGCGGCGCAGTGCAGCGAAGAGCTCTACGAATTCGCCGCTAGCTCCACGGTCCTTCTCAGCTGCGAGTAGCAGCGCTCGCAGTACACAGAGCTTCGCAAGGCCCGAAGACCCGGAGGGAAGTATCGCTCACGAAAATGTGCCAGGACAGAGACGTGTTCTACGTTGTCCCCTCTCGTCGTGCAGTTTGTGCCTCTGCTGCTTCTGCTGTTAGGAATCGCTCCTTGAAAGGCGAGCGAGAGCGTCCTTCCGGGTGCATTGCACTGAGTCGAGTGCTCGCTCGGGACTTTGCTCTCGGGGCCAAGGCAAGAGGGCGTGCTTGCCCGCAGAACCGAGAACACGCTGTTGGGCAGAGCTGCAACGGACCGCTGGAGTTCAGCTCTCGCCGGACGGCAGAAGGCGAAGAACGAAGCCGCTTGCGAGCGGCGCAGTGCAGCGAAGAGCTCTCCGAATTCGCCGCTAGCTCCACGGTCCTTCTCAGCTGCGAGTAGCAGCGCTCGCAGTACACAGAGCTTCGCAAGGCCCGAAGACCCGGAGGGAAGTATCGCTCACGAAAATGTGCCAGGACAGAGACGTGTTCTACGGTGTCCCCTCTCGTCGTGCAGTTTGTGCCTCTGCTGCTTCTGCTGTTAGGAATCGCTCCTTGAAAGGCGAGCGAGAGCGTCCTTCCGGGTGCATTGCACTGAGTCGAGTGCTCGCTCGGGACTTTGCTCTCGGGGCCAAGGCAAGAGGGCGTGCTTGCCCGCAGAACCGAGAACACGCTGTTGGGCAGAGCTGCAACTGACCGCTGGAGTTCAGCTCTCGCCGGACGGCAGAAGGCGAAGAACGAAGCCGCTTGCGAGCGGCGCAGTGCAGCGAAGAGCTCTCCGAATTCGCCGCTAGCTCCACGGTCCTTCTCAGCTGCGAGTAGCAGCGCTCGCAGTACACAGAGCTTCGCAAGGCCCGAAGAGCCGGAGGGAAGTATCGCACACGCAAATGTGCCAGGACAGAGACGTGTTCTACGTTGTCCCTTCTCGTCGTGCAGTTTGTGCCTCTGCTGCTTCTGCTGTTAGGAATCGCTCCTTGAAAGGCGAGCGAGAGCGTCCTTCCGGGTGCATTGCACTGAGTCGAGTGCTCGCTCGGGACTTTGCTCTCGGGGCCAAGGCAAGAGGGCGTGCTTGCCCGCAGAACCGAGAACACGCTGTTGGGCAGAGCTGCAACTGACCGCTGGAGTTCAGCTCTCGCCGGACGGCAGAAGGCGAAGAACGAAGCCGCTTGCGAGCGGCGCAGTGCAGCGAAGAGCTCTCCGAATTCGCCGCTAGCTCCACGGTCCTTCTCAGCTGCGAGTAGCAGCGCTCGCAGTACACAGAGCTTCGCAAGGCCCGAAGAGCCGGAGGGAAGTATCGCACACGCAAATGTGCCAGGACAGAGACGTGTTCTACGTTGTCCCCTCTCGTCGTGCAGTTTGTGCCTCTGCTGCTTCTGCTGTTAGGAATCGCTCCTTGAAAGGCGAGCGAGAGCGTCCTTCCGGGTGCATTGCACTGAGTCGAGTGCTCGCTCGGGACTTTGCTCTCGGGGCCAAGGCAAGAGGGCGTGCTTGCCCGCAGAACCGAGAACACGCTGTTGGGCAGAGCTGCAACTGACCGCTGGAGTTCAGCTTTCGCCGGACGGCAGAAGGCGAAGAACGAAGGCGCTTGCGAGCGGCGCAGTGCAGCGAAGAGCTCTCCGAATTCGCCGCTAGCTCCACGGTCCTTCTCAGCTGCGAGTAGCAGCGCTCGCAGTACACAGAGCTTCGCAAGGCCCGAAGAGCCGGAGGGAAGTATCGCACACGCAAATGTGCCAGGACAGAGACGTGTTCTACGTTGTCCCCTCTCGTCGTGCAGTTTGTGCCTCTGCTGCTTCTGCTGTTAGGAATCGCTCCTTGAAAGGCGAGCGAGAGCGTCCTTCCGGGTGCATTGCACTGAGTCGAGTGCTCGCTCGGGACTTTGCTCTCGCGGCCAAGGCAAGAGGGCGTGCTTGCCCGCAGAACCGAGAACACGCTGTTGGGCAGAGCTGCAACTGACCGCTGGAGTTCAGCTCTCGCCGGACGGCAGAAGGCGAAGAACGAAGCCGCTTGCGAGCGGCGCAGTGCAGCGAAGAGCTCTCCGAATTCGCCGCTAGCTCCACGGTCCTTCTCAGCTGCGAGTAGCAGCGCTCGCAGTACACAGAGCTTCGCAAGGCCCGAAGACCCGGAGGGAAGTATCGCTCACGAAAATATGCCAGGACAGAGACGTGTTCTACGTTGTCCCCTCTCGTCGTGCAGTTTGTGCCTCTGCTGCTTCTGCTGTTAGGAATCGCTCCTTGAAAGGCGAGCGAGAGCGTCCTTCCGGGTGCATTGCACTGAGTCGAGTGCTCGCTCGGGACTTTGCTCTCGGGGCCAAGGCAAGAGGGCGTGCTTGCCCGCAGAACCGAGAACACGCTGTTGGGCAGAGCTGCAACTGACCGCTGGAGTTCAGCTCTCGCCGGACGGCAGAAGGCGAAGAACGAAGGCGCTTGCGAGCGGCGCAGTGCAGCGAAGAGCTCTCCGAATTCGCCGCTAGCTCCACGGTCCTTCTCAGCTGCGAGTAGCAGCTCTCGCAGTACACAGAGCTTCGCAAGGCCCGAAGAGCCGGAGGGAAGTATCGCACACGCAAATGTGCCAGGACAGAGACGTGTTCTACGTTGTCCCCTCTCGTCGTGCAGTTTGTGCCTCTGCTGCTTCTGCTGTTAGGAATCGCTCCTTGAAAGGCGAGCGAGAGCGTCCTTCCGGGTGCATTGCACTGAGTCGAGTGCTCGCTCGGGACTTTGCTCTCGGGGCCAAGGCAAGAGGGCGTGCTTGCCCGCAGAACCGAGAACACGCTGTTGGGCAGAGCTGCAACTGACCGCTGGAGTTCAGCTCTCGCCGGACGGCAGAAGGCGAAGAACGAAGGCGCTTGCGAGCGGCGCAGTGCAGCGAAGAGCTCTCCGAATTCGCCGCTAGCTCCACGGTCCTTCTCAGCTGCGAGTAGCAGCGCTCGCAGTACACAGAGCTTCGCAAGAACCGAAGACCCGGAGGGAAGTATCGCACACGAAAATGTGCCAGGACAGAGACGTGTTCTACGTTGTCCCTTCTCGTCATGCAGTTTGTGCCTCTGCTGCTTCTGCTGTTAGGAATCGCTCCTTGAAAGGCGAGCGAGAGCGTCCTTCCGGGTGCATTGCACTGAGTCGAGAGCTCGCTCGGGACTTTGCTCTCGGGGCCAAGGCAAGAGGGCGTGCTTGCCCGCAGAACCGAGAACACGCTGTTGGGCAGAGCTGCAACTGACCGCTGGAGTTCAGCTCTCGCCGGACGGCAGAAGGCGAAGAACGAAGCCGCTTGCGAGCGGCGCAGTGCAGCGAAGAGCTCTCCGAATTCGCCGCTAGCTCCACGGTCCTTCTCAGCTGCGAGTAGCAGCGCTCGCAGTACACAGAGCTTCGCAAGGCCCGAAGAGCCGGAGGGAAGTATCGCACACGCAAATGTGCCAGGACAGAGACGTGTTCTACGTTGTCCCCTCTCGTCGTGCAGTTTGTGCCTCTGCTGCTTCTGCTGTTAGGAATCGCTCCTTGAAAGGCGAGCGAGAGCGTCCTTCCGGGTGCATTGCACTGAGTCGAGTGCTCGCTCGGGACTTTGCTCTCGGGGCCAAGGCAAGAGGGCGTGCTTGCCCGCAGAACCGAGAACACGCTGTTGGGCAGAGCTGCAACTGACCGCTGGAGTTCAGCTCTCGCCGGACGGCAGAAGGCGAAGAACGAAGCCGCTTGCGAGCGGCGCAGTGCAGCGAAGAGCTCTCCGAATTCGCCGCTAGCTCCACGGTCCTTCTCAGCTGCGAGTAGCAGCGCTCGCAGTACACAGAGCTTCGCAAGAACCGAAGACCCGGAGGGAAGTATCGCACACGAAAATGTGCCAGGACAGAGACGTGTTCTACGTTGTCCCTTCTCGTCGTGCAGTTTGTGCCTCTGCTGCTTCTGCTGTTAGGAATCGCTCCTTGAAAGGCGAGCGAGAGCGTCCTTCCGGGTGCATTGCACTGAGTCGAGAGCTCGCTCGGGACTTTGCTCTCGCGGCCAAGGCAAGAGGGCGTGCTTGCCCGCAGAACCGAGAACACGCTGTTGGGCAGAGCTGCAACTGACCGCTGGAGTTCAGCTCTCGCCGGACGGCAGAAGGCGAAGAACGAAGCCGCTTGCGAGCGGCGCAGTGCAGCGAAGAGCTCTACGAATTCGCCGCTAGCTCCACGGTCCTTCTCAGCTGCGAGTAGCAGCGCTCGCAGTACACAGAGCTTCGCAAGGCCCGAAGAGCCGGAGGGAAGTATCGCACACGCAAATGTGCCAGGACAGAGACGTGTTCTACGTTGTCCCCTCTCGTCGTGCAGTTTGTGCCTCTGCTGCTTCTGCTGTTAGGAATCGCTCCTTGAAAGGCGAGCGAGAGCGTCCTTCCGGGTGCATTGCACTGAGTCGAGTGCTCGCTCGGGACTTTGCTCTCGGGGCCAAGGCAAGAGGGCGTGCTTGCCCGCAGAACCGAGAACACGCTGTTGGGCAGAGCTGCAACTGACCGCTGGAGTTCAGCTCTCGCCGGACGGCAGAAGGCGAAGAACGAAGGCGCTTGCGAGCGGCGCAGTGCAGCGAAGAGCTCTCCGAATTCGCCGCTAGCTCCACGGTCCTTCTCAGCTGCGAGTAGCAGCGCTCGCAGTACACAGAGCTTCGCAAGGCCCGAAGAGCCGGAGGGAAGTATCGCACACGCAAATGTGCCAGGACAGAGACGTGTTCTACGTTGTCCCCTCTCGTCGTGCAGTTTGTGCCTCTGCTGCTTCTGCTGTTAGGAATCGCTCCTTGAAAGGCGAGCGAGAGCGTCCTTCCGGGTGCATTGCACTGAGTCGAGTGCTCGCTCGGGACTTTGCTCTCGGGGCCAAGGCAAGAGGGCGTGCTTGCCCGCAGAACCGAGAACACGCTGTTGGGCAGAGCTGCAACGGACCGCTGGAGTTCAGCTCTCGCCGGACGGCAGAAGGCGAAGAACGAAGCCGCTTGCGAGCGGCGCAGTGCAGCGAAGAGCTCTCCGAATTCGCCGCTAGCTCCACGGTCCTTCTCAGCTGCGAGTAGCAGCGCTCGCAGTACACAGAGCTTCGCAAGGCCCGAAGAGCCGGAGGGAAGTATCGCTCACGAAAATGTGCCAGGACAGAGACGTGTTCTACGTTGTCCCCTCTCGTCGTGCAGTTTGTGCCTCTGCTGCTTCTGCTGTTAGGAATCGCTCCTTGAAAGGCGAGCGAGAGCGTCCTTCCGGGTGCATTGCACTGAGTCGAGTGCTCGCTCGGGACTTTGCTCTCGGGGCCAAGGCAAGAGGGCGTGCTTGCCCGCAGAACCGAGAACACGCTGTTGGGCAGAGCTGCAACTGACCGCTGGAGTTCAGCTCTCGCCGGACGGCAGAAGGCGAAGAACGAAGCCGCTTGCGAGCGGCGCAGTGCAGCGAAGAGCTCTCCGAATTCGCCGCTAGCTCCACGGTCCTTCTCAGCTGCGAGTAGCAGCGCTCGCAGTACACAGAGCTTCGCAAGGCCCGAAGACCCGGAGGGAAGTATCGCACACGAAAATGTGCCAGGACAGAGACGTGTTCTACGTTGTCCCTTCTCGTCGTGCAGTTTGTGCCTCTGCTGCTTCTGCTGTTAGGAATCGCTCCTTGAAAGGCGAGCGAGAGCGTCCTTCCGGGTGCATTGCACTGAGTCGAGTGCTCGCTCGGGACTTTGCTCTCGGGGCCAAGGCAAGAGGGCGTGCTTGCCCGCAGAACCGAGAACACGCTGTTGGGCAGAGCTGCAACTGACCGCTGGAGTTCAGCTCTCGCCGGACGGCAGAAGGCGAAGAACGAAGCCGCTTGCGAGCGGCGCAGTGCAGCGAAGAGCTCTCCGAATTCGCCGCTAGCTCCACGGTCCTTCTCAGCTGCGAGTAGCAGCGCTCGCAGTACACAGAGCTTCGCAAGGCCCGAAGACCCGGAGGGAAGTATCGCTCACGAAAATGTGCCAGGACAGAGACGTGTTCTACGTTGTCCCCTCTCGTCGTGCAGTTTGTGCCTCTGCTGCTTCTGCTGTTAGGAATCGCTCCTTGAAAGGCGAGCGAGAGCGTCCTTCCGGGTGCATTGCACTGAGTCGAGTGCTCGCTCGGGACTTTGCTCTCGGGGCCAAGGCAAGAGGGCGTGCTTGCCCGCAGAACCGAGAACACGCTGTTGGGCAGAGCTGCAACTGACCGCTGGAGTTCAGCTCTCGCCGGACGGCAGAAGGCGAAGAACGAAGCCGCTTGCGAGCGGCGCAGTGCAGCGAAGAGCTCTCCGAATTCGCCGCTAGCTCCACGGTCCTTCTCAGCTGCGAGTAGCAGCGCTCGCAGTACACAGAGCTTCGCAAGGCCCGAAGACCCGGAGGGAAGTATCGCTCACGAAAATGTGCCAGGACAGAGACGTGTTCTACGTTGTCCCCTCTCGTCGTGCAGTTTGTGCCTCTGCTGCTTCTGCTGTTAGGAATCGCTCCTTGAAAGGCGAGCGAGAGCGTCCTTCCGGGTGCATTGCACTGAGTCGAGTGCTCGCTCGGGACTTTGCTCTCGGGGCCAAGGCAAGAGGGCGTGCTTGCCCGCAGAACCGAGAACACGCTGTTGGGCAGAGCTGCAACTGACCGCTGGAGTTCAGCTCTCGCCGGACGGCAGAAGGCGAAGAACGAAGGCGCTTGCGAGCGGCGCAGTGCAGCGAAGAGCTCTCCGAATTCGCCGCTAGCTCCACGGTCCTTCTCAGCTGCGAGTAGCAGCTCTCGCAGTACACAGAGCTTCGCAAGGCCCGAAGAGCCGGAGGGAAGTATCGCACACGCAAATGTGCCAGGACAGAGACGTGTTCTACGGTGTCCCCTCTCGTCGTGCAGTTTGTGCCTCTGCTGCTTCTGCTGTTAGGAATCGCTCCTTGAAAGGCGAGCGAGAGCGTCCTTCCGGGTGCATTGCACTGAGTCGAGTGCTCGCTCGGGACTTTGCTCTCGGGGCCAAGGCAAGAGGGCGTGCTTGCCCGCAGAACCGAGAACACGCTGTTGGGCAGAGCTGCAACTGACCGCTGGAGTTCAGCTCTCGCCGGACGGCAGAAGGCGAAGAACGAAGGCGCTTGCGAGCGGCGCAGTGCAGCGAAGAGCTCTCCGAATTCGCCGCTAGCTCCACGGTCCTTCTCAGCTGCGAGTAGCAGCGCTCGCAGTACACAGAGCTTCGCAAGAACCGAAGACCCGGAGGGAAGTATCGCACACGAAAATGTGCCAGGACAGAGACGTGTTCTACGTTGTCCCTTCTCGTCATGCAGTTTGTGCCTCTGCTGCTTCTGCTGTTAGGAATCGCTCCTTGAAAGGCGAGCGAGAGCGTCCTTCCGGGTGCATTGCACTGAGTCGAGAGCTCGCTCGGGACTTTGCTCTCGGGGCAAGGCAAGAGGGCGTGCTTGCCCGCAGAACCGAGAACACGCTGTTGGGCAGAGCTGCAACTGACCGCTGGAGTTCAGCTCTCGCCGGACGGCAGAAGGCGAAGAACGAAGCCGCTTGCGAGCGGCGCAGTGCAGCGAAGAGCTCTCCGAATTCGCCGCTAGCTCCACGGTCCTTCTCAGCTGCGAGTAGCAGCGCTCGCAGTACACAGAGCTTCGCAAGGCCCGAAGAGCCGGAGGGAAGTATCGCACACGCAAATGTGCCAGGACAGAGACGTGTTCTACGTTGTCCCCTCTCGTCGTGCAGTTTGTGCCTCTGCTGCTTCTGCTGTTAGGAATCGCTCCTTGAAAGGCGAGCGAGAGCGTCCTTCCGGGTGCATTGCACTGAGTCGAGTGCTCGCTCGGGACTTTGCTCTCGGGGCCAAGGCAAGAGGGCGTGCTTGCCCGCAGAACCGAGAACACGCTGTTGGGCAGAGCTGCAACTGACCGCTGGAGTTCAGCTCTCGCCGGACGGCAGAAGGCGAAGAACGAAGCCGCTTGCGAGCGGCGCAGTGCAGCGAAGAGCTCTCCGAATTCGCCGCTAGCTCCACGGTCCTTCTCAGCTGCGAGTAGCAGCGCTCGCAGTACACAGAGCTTCGCAAGAACCGAAGACCCGGAGGGAAGTATCGCACACGAAAATGTGCCAGGACAGAGACGTGTTCTACGTTGTCCCTTCTCGTCGTGCAGTTTGTGCCTCTGCTGCTTCTGCTGTTAGGAATCGCTCCTTGAAAGGCGAGCGAGAGCGTCCTTCCGGGTGCATTGCACTGAGTCGAGAGCTCGCTCGGGACTTTGCTCTCGCGGCCAAGGCAAGAGGGCGTGCTTGCCCGCAGAACCGAGAACACGCTGTTGGGCAGAGCTGCAACTGACCGCTGGAGTTCAGCTCTCGCCGGACGGCAGAAGGCGAAGAACGAAGCCGCTTGCGAGCGGCGCAGTGCAGCGAAGAGCTCTACGAATTCGCCGCTAGCTCCACGGTCCTTCTCAGCTGCGAGTAGCAGCGCTCGCAGTACACAGAGCTTCGCAAGGCCCGAAGAGCCGGAGGGAAGTATCGCACACGCAAATGTGCCAGGACAGAGACGTGTTCTACGTTGTCCCCTCTCGTCGTGCAGTTTGTGCCTCTGCTGCTTCTGCTGTTAGGAATCGCTCCTTGAAAGGCGAGCGAGAGCGTCCTTCCGGGTGCATTGCACTGAGTCGAGTGCTCGCTCGGGACTTTGCTCTCGGGGCCAAGGCAAGAGGGCGTGCTTGCCCGCAGAACCGAGAACACGCTGTTGGGCAGAGCTGCAACTGACCGCTGGAGTTCAGCTCTCGCCGGACGGCAGAAGGCGAAGAACGAAGCCGCTTGAGAGCGGCGCAGTGCAGCGAAGAGCTCTCCGAATTCGCCGCTAGCTCCACGGTCCTTCTCAGCTGCGAGTAGCAGCGCTCGCAGTACACAGAGCTTCGCAAGAACCGAAGACCCGGAGGGAAGTATCGCACACGAAAATGTGCCAGGACAGAGACGTGTTCTACGTTGTCCCCTCTCGTCGTGCAGTTTGTGCCTCTGCTGCTTCTGCTGTTAGGAATCGCTCCTTGAAAGGCGAGCGAGAGCGTCCTTCCGGGTGCATTGCACTGAGTCGAGAGCTCGCTCGGGACTTTGCTCTCGGGGCCAAGGCAAGAGGGCGTGCTTGCCCGCAGAACCGAGAACACGCTGTTGGGCAGAGCTGCAACTGACCGCTGGAGTTCAGCTCTCGCCGGACGGCAGAAGGCGAAGAACGAAGGCGCTTGCGAGCGGCGCAGTGCAGCGAAGAGCTCTCCGAATTCGCCGCTAGCTCCACGGTCCTTCTCAGCTGCGAGTAGCAGCGCTCGCAGTACACAGAGCTTCGCAAGGCCCGAAGAGCCGGAGGGAAGTATCGCACACGCAAATGTGCCAGGACAGAGACGTGTTCTACGTTGTCCCCTCTCGTCGTGCAGTTTGTGCCTCTGCTGCTTCTGCTGTTAGGAATCGCTCCTTGAAAGGCGAGCGAGAGCGTCCTTCCGGGTGCATTGCACTGAGTCGAGTGCTCGCTCGGGACTTTGCTCTCGGGGCCAAGGCAAGAGGGCGTGCTTGCCCGCAGAACCGAGAACACGCTGTTGGGCAGAGCTGCAACGGACCGCTGGAGTTCAGCTCTCGCCGGACGGCAGAAGGCGAAGAACGAAGCCGCTTGCGAGCGGCGCAGTGCAGCGAAGAGCTCTCCGAATTCGCCGCTAGCTCCACGGTCCTTCTCAGCTGCGAGTAGCAGCGCTCGCAGTACACTGAGCTTCGCAAGGCCCGAAGAGCCGGAGGGAAGTATCGCTCACGAAAATGTGCCAGGACAGAGACGTGTTCTACGGTGTCCCCTCTCGTCGTGCAGTTTGTGCCTCTGCTGCTTCTGCTGTTAGGAATCGCTCCTTGAAAGGCGAGCGAGAGCGTCCTTCCGGGTGCATTGCACTGAGTCGAGTGCTCGCTCGGGACTTTGCTCTCGGGGCCAAGGCAAGAGGGCGTGCTTGCCCGCAGAACCGAGAACACGCTGTTGGGCAGAGCTGCAACTGACCGCTGGAGTTCAGCTCTCGCCGGACGGCAGAAGGCGAAGAACGAAGCCGCTTGCGAGCGGCGCAGTGCAGCGAAGAGCTCTACGAATTCGCCGCTAGCTCCACGGTCCTTCTCAGCTGCGAGTAGCAGCGCTCGCAGTACACAGAGCTTCGCAAGGCCCGAAGACCCGGAGGGAAGTATCGCACACGAAAATGTGCCAGGACAGAGACGTGTTCTACGTTGTCCCTTCTCGTCGTGCAGTTTGTGCCTCTGCTGCTTCTGCTGTTAGGAATCGCTCCTTGAAAGGCGAGCGAGAGCGTC
Source organism: Sturnus vulgaris (assembly GCF_052056855.1). Taxonomy (NCBI): domain Eukaryota; kingdom Metazoa; phylum Chordata; class Aves; order Passeriformes; family Sturnidae; genus Sturnus; species Sturnus vulgaris. The sequence continues at coordinate 141,183 of NW_028276404.1, forward strand.
CTTCCGGGTGCATTGCACTGAGTCGAGTGCTCGCTCGGGACTTTGCTCTCGGGGCCAAGGCAAGAGGGCGTGCTTGCCCGCAGAACCGAGAACACGCTGTTGGGCAGAGCTGCAACTGACCGCTGGAGTTCAGCTCTCGCCGGACGGCAGAAGGCGAAGAACGAAGCCGCTTGCGAGCGGCGCAGTGCAGCGAAGAGCTCTCCGAATTCGCCGCTAGCTCCACGGTCCTTCTCAGCTGCGAGTAGCAGCGCTCGCAGTACACAGAGCTTCGCAAGGCCCGAAGACCCGGAGGGAAGTATCGCACACGAAAATGTGCCAGGACAGAGACGTGTTCTACGTTGTCCCTTCTCGTCATGCAGTTTGTGCCTCTGCTGCTTCTGCTGTTAGGAATCGCTCCTTGAAAGGCGAGCGAGAGCGTCCTTCCGGGTGCATTGCACTGAGTCGAGAGCTCGCTCGGGACTTTGCTCTCGGGGCCAAGGCAAGAGGGCGTGCTTGCCCGCAGAACCGAGAACACACTGTTGGGCAGAGCTGCAACTGACCGCTGGAGTTCAGCTCTCCCCGGACGGCAGAAGGCGAAGAACGAAGGCGCTTGCGAGCGGCGCAGTGCAGCGAAGAGCTCTCCGAATTCGCCGCTAGCTCCACGGTCCTTCTCAGCTGCGAGTAGCAGCGCTCGCAGTACACAGAGCTTCGCAAGGCCCGAAGAGCCGGAGGGAAGTATCGCACACGCAAATGTGCCAGGACAGAAACGTGTTCTACGTTGTCCCCTCTCGTCGTGCAGTTTGTGCCTCTGCTGCTTCTGCTGTTAGGAATCGCTCCTTGAAAGGCGAGCGAGAGCGTCCTTCCGGGTGCATTGCACTGAGTCGAGTGCTCGCTCGGGACTTTGCTCTCGGGGCCAAGGCAAGAGGGCGTGCTTGCCCGCAGAACCGAGAACACGCTGTTGGGCAGAGCTGCAACTGACCGCTGGAGTTCAGCTCTCGCCGGACGGCAGAAGGCGAAGAACGAAGCCGCTTGCGAGCGGCGCAGTGCAGCGAAGAGCTCTCCGAATTCGCCGCTAGCTCCACGGTCCTTCTCAGCTGCGAGTAGCAGCGCTCGCAGTACACAGAGCTTCGCAAGGCCCGAAGACCCGGAGGGAAGTATCGCACACGCAAATGTGCCAGGACAGAGACGTGTTCTACGTTGTCCCCTCTCGTCGTGCAGTTTGTGCCTCTGCTGCTTCTGCTGTTAGGAATCGCTCCTTGAAAGGCGAGCGAGAGCGTCCTTCCGGGTGCATTGCACTGAGTCGAGAGCTCGCTCGGGACTTTGCTCTCGGGGCCAAGGCAAGAAGGCGTGCTTGCCCGCAGAACCGAGAACACGCTGTTGGGCAGAGCTGCAACTGACCGCTGGAGTTCAGCTCTCGCCGGACGGCAGAAGGCGAAGAACGAAGGCGCTTGCGAGCGGCGCAGTGCAGCGAAGAGCTCTCCGAATTCGCCGCTAGCTCCACGGTCCTTCTCAGCTGCGAGTAGCAGCGCTCGCAGTACACAGAGCTTCGCAAGGCCCGAAGAGCCGGAGGGAAGTATCGCACACGCAAATGTGCCAGGACAGAGACGTGTTCTACGTTGTCCCCTCTCGTCGTGCAGTTTGTGCCTCTGCTGCTTCTGCTGTTAGGAATCGCTCCTTGAAAGGCGAGCGAGAGCGTCCTTCCGGGTGCATTGCACTGAGTCGAGTGCTCGCTCGGGACTTTGCTCTCGGGGCCAAGGCAAGAGGGCGTGCTTGCCCGCAGAACCGAGAACACGCTGTTGGGCAGAGCTGCAACGGACCGCTGGAGTTCAGCTCTCGCCGGACGGCAGAAGGCGAAGAACGAAGGCGCTTGCGAGCGGCGCAGTGCAGCGAAGAGCTCTCCGAATTCGCCGCTAGCTCCACGGTCCTTCTCAGCTGCGAGTAGCAGCGCTCGCAGTACACAGAGCTTCGCAAGGCCCGAAGAGCCGGAGGGAAGTATCGCTCACGAAAATGTGCCAGGACAGAAACGTGTTCTACGTTGTCCCCTCTCGTCGTGCAGTTTGTGCCTCTGCTGCTTCTGCTGTTAGGAATCGCTCCTTGAAAGGCGAGCGAGAGCGTCCTTCCGGGTGCATTGCACTGAGTCGAGTGCTCGCTCGGGACTTTGCTCTCGGGGCCAAGGCAAGAGGGCGTGCTTGCCCGCAGAACCGAGAACACGCTGTTGGGCAGAGCTGCAACTGACCGCTGGAGTTCAGCTCTCGCCGGACGGCAGAAGGCGAAGAACGAAGCCGCTTGCGAGCGGCGCAGTGCAGCGAAGAGCTCTACGAATTCGCCGCTAGCTCCACGGTCCTTCTCAGCTGCGAGTAGCAGCGCTCGCAGTACACAGAGCTTCGCAAGGCCCGAAGAGCCGGAGGGAAGTATCGCTCACGAAAATGTGCCAGGACAGAGACGTGTTCTACGTTGTCCCCTCTCGTCGTGCAGTTTGTGCCTCTGCTGCTTCTGCTGTTAGGAATCGCTCCTTGAAAGGCGAGCGAGAGCGTCCTTCCGGGTGCATTGCACTGAGTCGAGTGCTCGCTCGGGACTTTGCTCTCGGGGCCAAGGCAAGAGGGCGTGCTTGCCCGCAGAACCGAGAACACGCTGTTGGGCAGAGCTGCAACTGACCGCTGGAGTTCAGCTCTCGCCGGACGGCAGAAGGCGAAGAACGAAGCCGCTTGCGAGCGGCGCAGTGCAGCGAAGAGCTCTCCGAATTCGCCGCTAGCTCCACGGTCCTTCTCAGCTGCGAGTAGCAGCGCTCGCAGTACACAGAGCTTCGCAAGGCCCGAAGAGCCGGAGGGAAGTATCGCACACGCAAATGTGCCAGGACAGAGACGTGTTCTACGTTGTCCCCTCTCGTCGTGCAGTTTGTGCCTCTGCTGCTTCTGCTGTTAGGAATCGCTCCTTGAAAGGCGAGCGAGAGCGTCCTTCCGGGTGCATTGCACTGAGTCGAGTGCTCGCTCGGGACTTTGCTCTCGCGGCCAAGGCAAGAGGGCGTGCTTGCCCGCAGAACCGAGAACACGCTGTTGGGCAGAGCTGCAACTGACCGCTGGAGTTCAGCTCTCGCCGGACGGCAGAAGGCGAAGAACGAAGCCGCTTGCGAGCGGCGCAGTGCAGCGAAGAGCTCTACGAATTCGCCGCTAGCTCCACGGTCCTTCTCAGCTGCGAGTAGCAGCGCTCGCAGTACACAGAGCTTCGCAAGGCCCGAAGACCCGGAGGGAAGTATCGCTCACGAAAATGTGCCAGGACAGAGACGTGTTCTACGTTGTCCCCTCTCGTCGTGCAGTTTGTGCCTCTGCTGCTTCTGCTGTTAGGAATCGCTCCTTGAAAGGCGAGCGAGAGCGTCCTTCCGGGTGCATTGCACTGAGTCGAGTGCTCGCTCGGGACTTTGCTCTCGCGGCCAAGGCAAGAGGGCGTGCTTGCCCGCAGAACCGAGAACACGCTGTTGGGCAGAGCTGCAACTGACCGCTGGAGTTCAGCTCTCGCCGGACGGCAGAAGGCGAAGAACGAAGCCGCTTGCGAGCGGCGCAGTGCAGCGAAGAGCTCTCCGAATTCGCCGCTAGCTCCACGGTCCTTCTCAGCTGCGAGTAGCAGCGCTCGCAGTACACAGAGCTTCGCAAGGCCCGAAGACCCGGAGGGAAGTATCGCTCACGAAAATGTGCCAGGACAGAGACGTGTTCTACGGTGTCCCCTCTCGTCGTGCAGTTTGTGCCTCTGCTGCTTCTGCTGTTAGGAATCGCTCCTTGAAAGGCGAGCGAGAGCGTCCTTCCGGGTGCATTGCACTGAGTCGAGTGCTCGCTCGGGACTTTGCTCTCGGGGCCAAGGCAAGAGGGCGTGCTTGCCCGCAGAACCGAGAACACGCTGTTGGGCAGAGCTGCAACTGACCGCTGGAGTTCAGCTCTCGCCGGACGGCAGAAGGCGAAGAACGAAGCCGCTTGCGAGCGGCGCAGTGCAGCGAAGAGCTCTCCGAATTCGCCGCTAGCTCCACGGTCCTTCTCAGCTGCGAGTAGCAGCGCTCGCAGTACACAGAGCTTCGCAAGGCCCGAAGAGCCGGAGGGAAGTATCGCACACGCAAATGTGCCAGGACAGAGACGTGTTCTACGTTGTCCCCTCTCGTCGTGCAGTTTGTGCCTCTGCTGCTTCTGCTGTTAGGAATCGCTCCTTGAAAGGCGAGCGAGAGCGTCCTTCCGGGTGCATTGCACTGAGTCGAGTGCTCGCTCGGGACTTTGCTGTCGGGGCCAAGGCAAGAGGGCGTGCTTGCCCGCAGAACCGAGAACACGCTGTTGGGCAGAGCTGCAACTGACCGCTGGAGTTCAGCTTTCGCCGGACGGCAGAAGGCGAAGAACGAAGGCGCTTGCGAGCGGCGCAGTGCAGCGAAGAGCTCTCCGAATTCGCCGCTAGCTCCACGGTCCTTCTCAGCTGCGAGTAGCAGCGCTCGCAGTACACAGAGCTTCGCAAGGCCCGAAGAGCCGGAGGGAAGTATCGCACACGCAAATGTGCCAGGACAGAGACGTGTTCTACGTTGTCCCCTCTCGTCGTGCAGTTTGTGCCTCTGCTGCTTCTGCTGTTAGGAATCGCTCCTTGAAAGGCGAGCGAGAGCGTCCTTCCGGGTGCATTGCACTGAGTCGAGTGCTCGCTCGGGACTTTGCTCTCGCGGCCAAGGCAAGAGGGCGTGCTTGCCCGCAGAACCGAGAACACGCTGTTGGGCAGAGCTGCAACTGACCGCTGGAGTTCAGCTCTCGCCGGACGGCAGAAGGCGAAGAACGAAGCCGCTTGCGAGCGGCGCAGTGCAGCGAAGAGCTCTCCGAATTCGCCGCTAGCTCCACGGTCCTTCTCAGCTGCGAGTAGCAGCGCTCGCAGTACACAGAGCTTCGCAAGGCCCGAAGACCCGGAGGGAAGTATCGCTCACGAAAATATGCCAGGACAGAGACGTGTTCTACGTTGTCCCCTCTCGTCGTGCAGTTTGTGCCTCTGCTGCTTCTGCTGTTAGGAATCGCTCCTTGAAAGGCGAGCGAGAGCGTCCTTCCGGGTGCATTGCACTGAGTCGAGTGCTCGCTCGGGACTTTGCTCTCGGGGCCAAGGCAAGAGGGCGTGCTTGCCCGCAGAACCGAGAACACGCTGTTGGGCAGAGCTGCAACTGACCGCTGGAGTTCAGCTCTCGCCGGACGGCAGAAGGCGAAGAACGAAGGCGCTTGCGAGCGGCGCAGTGCAGCGAAGAGCTCTCCGAATTCGCCGCTAGCTCCACGGTCCTTCTCAGCTGCGAGTAGCAGCTCTCGCAGTACACAGAGCTTCGCAAGGCCCGAAGAGCCGGAGGGAAGTATCGCACACGCAAATGTGCCAGGACAGAGACGTGTTCTACGGTGTCCCCTCTCGTCGTGCAGTTTGTGCCTCTGCTGCTTCTGCTGTTAGGAATCGCTCCTTGAAAGGCGAGCGAGAGCGTCCTTCCGGGTGCATTGCACTGAGTCGAGTGCTCGCTCGGGACTTTGCTCTCGGGGCCAAGGCAAGAGGGCGTGCTTGCCCGCAGAACCGAGAACACGCTGTTGGGCAGAGCTGCAACTGACCGCTGGAGTTCAGCTCTCGCCGGACGGCAGAAGGCGAAGAACGAAGGCGCTTGCGAGCGGCGCAGTGCAGCGAAGAGCTCTCCGAATTCGCCGCTAGCTCCACGGTCCTTCTCAGCTGCGAGTAGCAGCGCTCGCAGTACACAGAGCTTCGCAAGAACCGAAGACCCGGAGGGAAGTATCGCACACGAAAATGTGCCAGGACAGAGACGTGTTCTACGTTGTCCCTTCTCGTCATGCAGTTTGTGCCTCTGCTGCTTCTGCTGTTAGGAATCGCTCCTTGAAAGGCGAGCGAGAGCGTCCTTCCGGGTGCATTGCACTGAGTCGAGAGCTCGCTCGGGACTTTGCTCTCGGGGCCAAGGCAAGAGGGCGTGCTTGCCCGCAGAACCGAGAACACGCTGTTGGGCAGAGCTGCAACTGACCGCTGGAGTTCAGCTCTCGCCGGACGGCAGAAGGCGAAGAACGAAGCCGCTTGCGAGCGGCGCAGTGCAGCGAAGAGCTCTCCGAATTCGCCGCTAGCTCCACGGTCCTTCTCAGCTGCGAGTAGCAGCGCTCGCAGTACACAGAGCTTCGCAAGGCCCGAAGAGCCGGAGGGAAGTATCGCACACGCAAATGTGCCAGGACAGAGACGTGTTCTACGTTGTCCCCTCTCGTCGTGCAGTTTGTGCCTCTGCTGCTTCTGCTGTTAGGAATCGCTCCTTGAAAGGCGAGCGAGAGCGTCCTTCCGGGTGCATTGCACTGAGTCGAGTGCTCGCTCGGGACTTTGCTCTCGGGGCCAAGGCAAGAGGGCGTGCTTGCCCGCAGAACCGAGAACACGCTGTTGGGCAGAGCTGCAACTGACCGCTGGAGTTCAGCTCTCGCCGGACGGCAGAAGGCGAAGAACGAAGCCGCTTGCGAGCGGCGCAGTGCAGCGAAGAGCTCTCCGAATTCGCCGCTAGCTCCACGGTCCTTCTCAGCTGCGAGTAGCAGCGCTCGCAGTACACAGAGCTTCTCAAGAACCGAAGACCCGGAGGGAAGTATCGCACACGAAAATGTGCCAGGACAGAGACGTGTTCTACGTTGTCCCTTCTCGTCGTGCAGTTTGTGCCTCTGCTGCTTCTGCTGTTAGGAATCGCTCCTTGAAAGGCGAGCGAGAGCGTCCTTCCGGGTGCATTGCACTGAGTCGAGAGCTCGCTCGGGACTTTGCTCTCGCGGCCAAGGCAAGAGGGCGTGCTTGCCCGCAGAACCGAGAACACGCTGTTGGGCAGAGCTGCAACTGACCGCTGGAGTTCAGCTCTCGCCGGACGGCAGAAGGCGAAGAACGAAGCCGCTTGCGAGCGGCGCAGTGCAGCGAAGAGCTCTACGAATTCGCCGCTAGCTCCACGGTCCTTCTCAGCTGCGAGTAGCAGCGCTCGCAGTACACAGAGCTTCGCAAGGCCCGAAGACCCGGAGGGAAGTATCGCTCACGAAAATGTGCCAGGACAGAGACGTGTTCTACGTTGTCCCCTCTCGTCGTGCAGTTTGTGCCTCTGCTGCTTCTGCTGTTAGGAATCGCTCCTTGAAAGGCGAGCGAGAGCGTCCTTCCGGGTGCATTGCACTGAGTCGAGTGCTCGCTCGGGACTTTGCTCTCGCGGCCAAGGCAAGAGGGCGTGCTTGCCCGCAGAACCGAGAACACGCTGTTGGGCAGAGCTGCAACTGACCGCTGGAGTTCAGCTCTCGCCGGACGGCAGAAGGCGAAGAACGAAGGCGCTTGCGAGCGGCGCAGTGCAGCGAAGAGCTCTACGAATTCGCCGCTAGCTCCACGGTCCTTCTCAGCTGCGAGTAGCAGCGCTCGCAGTACACAGAGCTTCGCAAGGCCCGAAGACCCGGAGGGAAGTATCGCTCACGAAAATGTGCCAGGACAGAGACGTGTTCTACGTTGTCCCCTCTCGTCGTGCAGTTTGTGCCTCTGCTGCTTCTGCTGTTAGGAATCGCTCCTTGAAAGGCGAGCGAGAGCGTCCTTCCGGGTGCATTGCACTGAGTCGAGTGCTCGCTCGGGACTTTGCTCTCGGGGCCAAGGCAAGAGGGCGTGCTTGCCCGCAGAACCGAGAACACGCTGTTGGGCAGAGCTGCAACTGACCGCTGGAGTTCAGCTCTCGCCGGACGGCAGAAGGCGAAGAACGAAGCCGCTTGCGAGCGGCGCAGTGCAGCGAAGAGCTCTCCGAATTCGCCGCTAGCTCCACGGTCCTTCTCAGCTGCGAGTAGCAGCGCTCGCAGTACACAGAGCTTCGCAAGGCCCGAAGAGCCGGAGGGAAGTATCGCACACGCAAATGTGCCAGGACAGAGACGTGTTCTACGTTGTCCCCTCTCGTCGTGCAGTTTGTGCCTCTGCTGCTTCTGCTGTTAGGAATCGCTCCTTGAAAGGCGAGCGAGAGCGTCCTTCCGGGTGCATTGCACTGAGTCGAGTGCTCGCTCGGGACTTTGCTCTCGCGGCCAAGGCAAGAGGGCGTGCTTGCCCGCAGAACCGAGAACACGCTGTTGGGCAGAGCTGCAACTGACCGCTGGAGTTCAGCTCTCGCCGGACGGCAGAAGGCGAAGAACGAAGGCGCTTGCGAGCGGCGCAGTGCAGCGAAGAGCTCTCCGAATTCGCCGCTAGCTCCACGGTCCTTCTCAGCTGCGAGTAGCAGCGCTCGCAGTACACAGAGCTTCGCAAGAACCGAAGACCCGGAGGGAAGTATCGCACACGAAAATGTGCCAGGACAGAGACGTGTTCTACGTTGTCCCTTCTCGTCATGCAGTTTGTGCCTCTGCTGCTTCTGCTGTTAGGAATCGCTCCTTGAAAGGCGAGCGAGAGCGTCCTTCCGGGTGCATTGCACTGAGTCGAGAGCTCGCTCGGGACTTTGCTCTCGGGGCCAAGGCAAGAGGGCGTGCTTGCCCGCAGAACCGAGAACACGCTGTTGGGCAGAGCTGCAACTGACCGCTGGAGTTCAGCTCTCGCCGGACGGCAGAAGGCGAAGAACGAAGCCGCTTGCGAGCGGCGCAGTGCAGCGAAGAGCTCTCCGAATTCGCCGCTAGCTCCACGGTCCTTCTCAGCTGCGAGTAGCAGCGCTCGCAGTACACAGAGCTTCGCAAGGCCCGAAGAGCCGGAGGGAAGTATCGCACACGCAAATGTGCCAGGACAGAGACGTGTTCTACGTTGTCCCCTCTCGTCGTGCAGTTTGTGCCTCTGCTGCTTCTGCTGTTAGGAATCGCTCCTTGAAAGGCGAGCGAGAGCGTCCTTCCGGGTGCATTGCACTGAGTCGAGTGCTCGCTCGGGACTTTGCTCTCGGGGCCAAGGCAAGAGGGCGTGCTTGCCCGCAGAACCGAGAACACGCTGTTGGGCAGAGCTGCAACTGACCGCTGGAGTTCAGCTCTCGCCGGACGGCAGAAGGCGAAGAACGAAGCCGCTTGCGAGCGGCGCAGTGCAGCGAAGAGCTCTCCGAATTCGCCGCTAGCTCCACGGTCCTTCTCAGCTGCGAGTAGCAGCGCTCGCAGTACACAGAGCTTCGCAAGAACCGAAGACCCGGAGGGAAGTATCGCACACGAAAATGTGCCAGGACAGAGACGTGTTCTACGTTGTCCCTTCTCGTCGTGCAGTTTGTGCCTCTGCTGCTTCTGCTGTTAGGAATCGCTCCTTGAAAGGCGAGCGAGAGCGTCCTTCCGGGTGCATTGCACTGAGTCGAGAGCTCGCTCGGGACTTTGCTCTCGCGGCCAAGGCAAGAGGGCGTGCTTGCCCGCAGAACCGAGAACACGCTGTTGGGCAGAGCTGCAACTGACCGCTGGAGTTCAGCTCTCGCCGGACGGCAGAAGGCGAAGAACGAAGCCGCTTGCGAGCGGCGCAGTGCAGCGAAGAGCTCTACGAATTCGCCGCTAGCTCCACGGTCCTTCTCAGCTGCGAGTAGCAGCGCTCGCAGTACACAGAGCTTCGCAAGGCCCGAAGACCCGGAGGGAAGTATCGCTCACGAAAATGTGCCAGGACAGAGACGTGTTCTACGTTGTCCCCTCTCGTCGTGCAGTTTGTGCCTCTGCTGCTTCTGCTGTTAGGAATCGCTCCTTGAAAGGCGAGCGAGAGCGTCCTTCCGGGTGCATTGCACTGAGTCGAGTGCTCGCTCGGGACTTTGCTCTCGCGGCCAAGGCAAGAGGGCGTGCTTGCCCGCAGAACCGAGAACACGCTGTTGGGCAGAGCTGCAACTGACCGCTGGAGTTCAGCTCTCGCCGGACGGCAGAAGGCGAAGAACGAAGGCGCTTGCGAGCGGCGCAGTGCAGCGAAGAGCTCTACGAATTCGCCGCTAGCTCCACGGTCCTTCTCAGCTGCGAGTAGCAGCGCTCGCAGTACACAGAGCTTCGCAAGGCCCGAAGACCCGGAGGGAAGTATCGCTCACGAAAATGTGCCAGGACAGAGACGTGTTCTACGTTGTCCCCTCTCGTCGTGCAGTTTGTGCCTCTGCTGCTTCTGCTGTTAGGAATCGCTCCTTGAAAGGCGAGCGAGAGCGTCCTTCCGGGTGCATTGCACTGAGTCGAGTGCTCGCTCGGGACTTTGCTCTCGGGGCCAAGGCAAGAGGGCGTGCTTGCCCGCAGAACCGAGAACACGCTGTTGGGCAGAGCTGCAACTGACCGCTGGAGTTCAGCTCTCGCCGGACGGCAGAAGGCGAAGAACGAAGCCGCTTGCGAGCGGCGCAGTGCAGCGAAGAGCTCTCCGAATTCGCCGCTAGCTCCACGGTCCTTCTCAGCTGCGAGTAGCAGCGCTCGCAGTACACAGAGCTTCGCAAGGCCCGAAGAGCCGGAGGGAAGTATCGCACACGCAAATGTGCCAGGACAGAGACGTGTTCTACGTTGTCCCCTCTCGTCGTGCAGTTTGTGCCTCTGCTGCTTCTGCTGTTAGGAATCGCTCCTTGAAAGGCGAGCGAGAGCGTCCTTCCGGGTGCATTGCACTGAGTCGAGTGCTCGCTCGGGACTTTGCTCTCGGGGCCAAGGCAAGAGGGCGTGCTTGCCCGCAGAACCGAGAACACGCTGTTGGGCAGAGCTGCAACTGACCGCTGGAGTTCAGCTCTCGCCGGACGGCAGAAGGCGAAGAACGAAGCCGCTTGCGAGCGGAGCAGTGCAGCGAAGAGCTCTACGAATTCGCCGCTAGCTCCACGGTCCTTCTCAGCTGCGAGTAGCAGCGCTCGCAGTACACAGAGCTTCGCAAGGCCCGAAGACCTGGAGGGAAGTATCGCTCACGAAAATGTGCCAGGACAGAGACGTGTTCTACGTTGTCCCCTCTCGTCGTGCAGTTTGTGCCTCTGCTGCTTCTGCTGTTAGGAATCGCTCCTTGAAAGGCGAGCGAGAGCGTCCTTCCGGGTGCATTGCACTGAGTCGAGTGCTCGCTCGGGACTTTGCTCTCGCGGCCAAGGCAAGAGGGCGTGCTTGCCCGCAGAACCGAGAACACGCTGTTGGGCAGAGCTGCAACTGACCGCTGGAGTTCAGCTCTCGCCGGACGGCAGAAGGCGAAGAACGAAGCCGCTTGCGAGCGGCGCAGTGCAGCGAAGAGCTCTACGAATTCGCCGCTAGCTCCACGGTCCTTCTCAGCTGCGAGTAGCAGCGCTCGCAGTACACAGAGCTTCGCAAGGCCCGAAGACCCGGAGGGAAGTATCGCTCACGAAAATGTGCCAGGACAGAGACGTGTTCTACGTTGTCCCCTCTCGTCGTGCAGTTTGTGCCTCTGCTGCTTCTGCTGTTAGGAATCGCTCCTTGAAAGGCGAGCGAGAGCGTCCTTCCGGGTGCATTGCACTGAGTCGAGTGCTCGCTCGGGACTTTGCTCTCGGGGCCAAGGCAAGAGGGCGTGCTTGCCCGCAGAACCGAGAACACGCTGTTGGGCAGAGCTGCAACTGACCGCTGGAGTTCAGCTCTCGCCGGACGGCAGAAGGCGAAGAACGAAGCCGCTTGCGAGCGGCGCAGTGCAGCGAAGAGCTCTACGAATTCGCCGCTAGCTCCACGGTCCTTCTCAGCTGCGAGTAGCAGCGCTCGCAGTACACAGAGCTTCGCAAGGCCCGAAGACCCGGAGGGAAGTATCGCACACGCAAATGTGCCAGGACAGAGACGTGTTCTACGTTGTCCCTTCTCGTCGTGCAGTTTGTGCCTCTGCTGCTTCTGCTGTTAGGAATCGCTCCTTGAAAGGCGAGCGAGAGCGTCCTTCCGGGTGCATTGCACTGAGTCGAGTGCTCGCTCGGGACTTTGCTCTCGGGGCCAAGGCAAGAGGGCGTGCTTGCCCGCAGAACCGAGAACACGCTGTTGGGCAGAGCTGCAACTGACCGCTGGAGTTCAGCTCTCGCCGGACGGCAGAAGGCGAAGAACGAAGGCGCTTGCGAGCGGCGCAGTGCAGCGAAGAGCTCTCCGAATTCGCCGCTAGCTCCACGGTCCTTCTCAGCTGCGAGTAGCAGCGCTCGCAGTACACAGAGCTTCGCAAGGCCCGAAGAGCCGGAGGGAAGTATCGCACACGCAAATGTGCCAGGACAGAGACGTGTTCTACGTTGTCCCCTCTCGTCGTGCAGTTTGTGCCTCTGCTGCTTCTGCTGTTAGGAATCGCTCCTTGAAAGGCGAGCGAGAGCGTCCTTCCGGGTGCATTGCACTGAGTCGAGTGCTCGCTCGGGACTTTGCTCTCGGGGCCAAGGCAAGAGGGCGTGCTTGCCCGCAGAACCGAGAACACGCTGTTGGGCAGAGCTGCAACTGACCGCTGGAGTTCAGCCTTCGCCGGACGGCAGAAGGCGAAGAACGAAGGCGCTTGCGAGCGGCGCAGTGCAGCGAAGAGCTCTCCGAATTCGCCGCTAGCTCCACGGTCCTTCTCAGCTGCGAGTAGCAGCGCTCGCAGTACACAGAGCTTCGCAAGAACCGAAGACCCGGAGGGAAGTATCGCACACGAAAATGTGCCAGGACAGAGACGTGTTCTACGTTGTCCCTTCTCGTCGTGCAGTTTGTGCCTCTGCTGCTTCTGCTGTTAGGAATCGCTCCTTGAAAGGCGAGCGAGAGCGTCCTTCCGGGTGCATTGCACTGAGTCGAGAGCTCGCTCGGGACTTTGCTCTCGGGGCCAAGGCAAGAGGGCGTGCTTGCCCGCAGAACCGAGAACACGCTGTTGGGCAGAGCTGCAACTGACCGCTGGAGTTCAGCTCTCGCCGGACGGCAGAAGGCGAAGAACGAAGGCGCTTGCGAGCGGCGCAGTGCAGCGAAGAGCTCTCCGAATTCGCCGCTAGCTCCACGGTCCTTCTCAGCTGCGAGTAGCAGCGCTCGCAGTACACAGAGCTTCGCAAGGCCCGAAGAGCCGGAGGGAAGTATCGCACACGCAAATGTGCCAGGACAGAGACGTGTTCTACGGTGTCCCCTCTCGTCGTCCAGTTTGTGCCTCTGCTGCTTCTGCTGTTAGGAATCGCTCCTTGAAAGGCGAGCGAGAGCGTCCTTCCGGGTGCATTGCACTGAGTCGAGTGCTCGCTCGGGACTTTGCTCTCGCGGCCAAGGCAAGAGGGCGTGCTTGCCCGCAGAACCGAGAACACGCTGTTGGGCAGAGCTGCAACTGACCGCTGGAGTTCAGCTCTCGCCGGACGGCAGAAGGCGAAGAACGAAGCCGCTTGCGAGCGGCGCAGTGCAGCGAAGAGCTCTCCGAATTCGCCGCTAGCTCCACGGTCCTTCTCAGCTGCGAGTAGCAGCGCTCGCAGTACACAGAGCTTCGCAAGGCCCGAAGACCCGGAGGGAAGTATCGCGCACGCAAATGTGCCAGGACAGAGACGTGTTCTACGTTGTCCCTTCTCGTCGTGCAGTTTGTGCCTCTGCTGCTTCTGCTGTTAGGAATCGCTCCTTGAAAGGCGAGCGAGAGCGTCCTTCCGGGTGCATTGCACTGAGTCGAGTGCTCGCTCGGGACTTTGCACTCGGGGCCAAGGCAAGAGGGCGTGCTTGCCCGCAGAACCGAGAACACGCTGTTGGGCAGAGCTGCAACTGACCGCTGGAGTTCAGCTCTCGCCGGACGGCAGAAGGCGAAGAACGAAGCCGCTTGCGAGCGGCGCAGTGCAGCGAAGAGCTCTCCGAATTCGCCGCTAGCTCCACGGTCCTTCTCAGCTGCGAGTAGCAGCGCTCGCAGTACACAGAGCTTCGCAAGGCCCGAAGACCCGGAGGGAAGTATCGCTCACGAAAATGTGCCAGGACAGAGACGTGTTCTACGTTGTCCCTTCTCGTCGTGCAGTTTGTGCCTCTGCTGCTTCTGCTGTTAGGAATCGCTCCTTGAAAGGCGAGCGAGAGCGTCCTTCCGGGTGCATTGCACTGAGTCGAGTGCTCGCTCGGGACTTTGCTCTCGCGGCCAAGGCAAGAGGGCGTGCTTGCCCGCAGAACCGAGAACACGCTGTTGGGCAGAGCTGCAACTGACCGCTGGAGTTCAGCTCTCGCCGGACGGCAGAAGGCGAAGAACGAAGGCGCTTGCGAGCGGCGCAGTGCAGCGAAGAGCTCTCCGAATTCGCCGCTAGCTCCACGGTCCTTCTCAGCTGCGAGTAGCTGCTCTCGCAGTACACAGAGCTTCGCAAGGCCCGAAGAGCCGGAGGGAAGTATCGCACACGCAAATGTGCCAGGACAGAGACGTGTTCTACGTTGTCCCCTCTCGTCGTGCAGTTTGTGCCTCTGCTGCTTCTGCTGTTAGGAATCGCTCCTTGAAAGGCGAGCGAGAGCGTCCTTCCGGGTGCATTGCACTGAGTCGAGTGCTCGCTCGGGACTTTGCTCTCGGGGCCAAGGCAAGAGGGCGTGCTTGCCCGCAGAACCGAGAACACGCTGTTGGGCAGAGCTGCAACTGACCGCTGGAGTTCAGCTCTCGCCGGACGGCAGAAGGCGAAGAACGAAGGCGCTTGCGAGCGGCGCAGTGCAGCGAAGAGCTCTCCGAATTCGCCGCTAGCTCCACGGTCCTTCTCAGCTGCGAGTAGCAGCGCTCGCAGTACACAGAGCTTCGCAAGAACCGAAGACCCGGAGGGAAGTATCGCACACGAAAATGTGCCAGGACAGAGACGTGTTCTACGTTGTCCCTTCTCGTCGTGCAGTTTGTGCCTCTGCTGCTTCTGCTGTTAGGAATCGCTCCTTGAAAGGCGAGCGAGAGCGTCCTTCCGGGTGCATTGCACTGAGTCGAGAGCTCGCTCGGGACTTTGCTCTCGCGGCCAAGGCAAGAGGGCGTGCTTGCCCGCAGAACCGAGAACACGCTGTTGGGCAGAGCTGCAACTGACCGCTGGAGTTCAGCTCTCGCCGGACGGCAGAAGGCGAAGAACGAAGCCGCTTGCGAGCGGCGCAGTGCAGCGAAGAGCTCTACGAATTCGCCGCTAGCTCCACGGTCCTTCTCAGCTGCGAGTAGCAGCGCTCGCAGTACACAGAGCTTCGCAAGGCCCGAAGACCCGGAGGGAAGTATCGCTCACGAAAATGTGCCAGGACAGAGACGTGTTCTACGTTGTCCCCTCTCGTCGTGCAGTTTGTGCCTCTGCTGCTTCTGCTGTTAGGAATCGCTCCTTGAAAGGCGAGCGAGAGCGTCCTTCCGGGTGCATTGCACTGAGTCGAGTGCTCGCTCGGGACTTTGCTCTCGCGGCCAAGGCAAGAGGGCGTGCTTGCCCGCAGAACCGAGAACACGCTGTTGGGCAGAGCTGCAACTGACCGCTGGAGTTCAGCTCTCGCCGGACGGCAGAAGGCGAAGAACGAAGCCGCTTGCGAGCGGCGCAGTGCAGCGAAGAGCTCTACGAATTCGCCGCTAGCTCCACGGTCCTTCTCAGCTGCGAGTAGCAGCGCTCGCAGTACACAGAGCTTCGCAAGGCCCGAAGACCCGGAGGGAAGTATCGCTCACGAAAATGTGCCAGGACAGAGACGTGTTCTACGTTGTCCCCTCTCGTCGTGCAGTTTGTGCCTCTGCTGCTTCTGCTGTTAGGAATCGCTCCTTGAAAGGCGAGCGAGAGCGTCCTTCCGGGTGCATTGCACTGAGTCGAGTGCTCGCTCGGGACTTTGCTCTCGGGGCCAAGGCAAGAGGGCGTGCTTGCCCGCAGAACCGAGAACACGCTGTTGGGCAGAGCTGCAACTGACCGCTGGAGTTCAGCTCTCGCCGGACGGCAGAAGGCGAAGAACGAAGCCGCTTGCGAGCGGCGCAGTGCAGCGAAGAGCTCTCCGAATTCGCCGCTAGCTCCACGGTCCTTCTCAGCTGCGAGTAGCAGCGCTCGCAGTACACAGAGCTTCGCAAGGCCCGAAGAGCCGGAGGGAAGTATCGCACACGCAAATGTGCCAGGACAGAGACGTGTTCTACGTTGTCCCCTCTCGTCGTGCAGTTTGTGCCTCTGCTGCTTCTGCTGTTAGGAATCGCTCCTTGAAAGGCGAGCGAGAGCGTCCTTCCGGGTGCATTGCACTGAGTCGAGTGCTCGCTCGGGACTTTGCTCTCGGGGCCAAGGCAAGAGGGCGTGCTTGCCCGCAGAACCGAGAACACGCTGTTGGGCAGAGCTGCAACTGACCGCTGGAGTTCAGCTCTCGCCGGACGGCAGAAGGCGAAGAACGAAGCCGCTTGCGAGCGGAGCAGTGCAGCGAAGAGCTCTACGAATTCGCCGCTAGCTCCACGGTCCTTCTCAGCTGCGAGTAGCAGCGCTCGCAGTACACAGAGCTTCGCAAGGCCCGAAGACCCGGAGGGAAGTATCGCTCACGAAAATGTGCCAGGACAGAGACGTGTTCTACGTTGTCCCCTCTCGTCGTGCAGTTTGTGCCTCTGCTGCTTCTGCTGTTAGGAATCGCTCCTTGAAAGGCGAGCGAGAGCGTCCTTCCGGGTGCATTGCACTGAGTCGAGTGCTCGCTCGGGACTTTGCTCTCGGGGCCAAGGCAAGAGGGCGTGCTTGCCCGCAGAACCGAGAACACGCTGTTGGGCAGAGCTGCAACTGACCGCTGGAGTTCAGCTCTCGCCGGACGGCAGAAGGCGAAGAACGAAGCCGCTTGCGAGCGGCGCAGTGCAGCGAAGAGCTCTACGAATTCGCCGCTAGCTCCACGGTCCTTCTCAGCTGCGAGTAGCAGCGCTCGCAGTACACAGAGCTTCGCAAGGCCCGAAGACCCGGAGGGAAGTATCGCACACGCAAATGTGCCAGGACAGAGACGTGTTCTACGTTGTCCCTTCTCGTCGTGCAGTTTGTGCCTCTGCTGCTTCTGCTGTTAGGAATCGCTCCTTGAAAGGCGAGCGAGAGCGTCCTTCCGGGTGCATTGCACTGAGTCGAGTGCTCGCTCGGGACTTTGCTCTCGGGGCCAAGGCAAGAGGGCGTGCTTGCCCGCAGAACCGAGAACACGCTGTTGGGCAGAGCTGCAACTGACCGCTGGAGTTCAGCTCTCGCCGGACGGCAGAAGGCGAAGAACGAAGGCGCTTGCGAGCGGCGCAGTGCAGCGAAGAGCTCTCCGAATTCGCCGCTAGCTCCACGGTCCTTCTCAGCTGCGAGTAGCAGCGCTCGCAGTACACAGAGCTTCGCAAGGCCCGAAGAGCCGGAGGGAAGTATCGCACACGCAAATGTGCCAGGACAGAGACGTGTTCTACGTTGTCCCCTCTCGTCGTGCAGTTTGTGCCTCTGCTGCTTCTGCTGTTAGGAATCGCTCCTTGAAAGGCGAGCGAGAGCGTCCTTCCGGGTGCATTGCACTGAGTCGAGTGCTCGCTCGGGACTTTGCTCTCGGGGCCAAGGCAAGAGGGCGTGCTTGCCCGCAGAACCGAGAACACGCTGTTGGGCAGAGCTGCAACTGACCGCTGGAGTTCAGCCTTCGCCGGACGGCAGAAGGCGAAGAACGAAGGCGCTTGCGAGCGGCGCAGTGCAGCGAAGAGCTCTCCGAATTCGCCGCTAGCTCCACGGTCCTTCTCAGCTGCGAGTAGCAGCGCTCGCAGTACACAGAGCTTCGCAAGAACCGAAGACCCGGAGGGAAGTATCGCACACGAAAATGTGCCAGGACAGAGACGTGTTCTACGTTGTCCCTTCTCGTCATGCAGTTTGTGCCTCTGCTGCTTCTGCTGTTAGGAATCGCTCCTTGAAAGGCGAGCGAGAGCGTCCTTCCGGGTGCATTGCACTGAGTCGAGAGCTCGCTCGGGACTTTGCTCTCGGGGCCAAGGCAAGAGGGCGTGCTTGCCCGCAGAACCGAGAACACGCTGTTGGGCAGAGCTGCAACTGACCGCTGGAGTTCAGCTCTCGCCGGACGGCAGAAGGCGAAGAACGAAGGCGCTTGCGAGCGGCGCAGTGCAGCGAAGAGCTCTCCGAATTCGCCGCTAGCTCCACGGTCCTTCTCAGCTGCGAGTAGCAGCGCTCGCAGTACACAGAGCTTCGCAAGGCCCGAAGAGCCGGAGGGAAGTATCGCACACGCAAATGTGCCAGGACAGAGACGTGTTCTACGGTGTCCCCTCTCGTCGTCCAGTTTGTGCCTCTGCTGCTTCTGCTGTTAGGAATCGCTCCTTGAAAGGCGAGCGAGAGCGTCCTTCCGGGTGCATTGCACTGAGTCGAGTGCTCGCTCGGGACTTTGCTCTCGCGGCCAAGGCAAGAGGGCGTGCTTGCCCGCAGAACCGAGAACACGCTGTTGGGCAGAGCTGCAACTGACCGCTGGAGTTCAGCTCTCGCCGGACGGCAGAAGGCGAAGAACGAAGCCGCTTGCGAGCGGCGCAGTGCAGCGAAGAGCTCTCCGAATTCGCCGCTAGCTCCACGGTCCTTCTCAGCTGCGAGTAGCAGCGCTCGCAGTACACAGAGCTTCGCAAGGCCCGAAGACCCGGAGGGAAGTATCGCGCACGCAAATGTGCCAGGACAGAGACGTGTTCTACGTTGTCCCTTCTCGTCGTGCAGTTTGTGCCTCTGCTGCTTCTGCTGTTAGGAATCGCTCCTTGAAAGGCGAGCGAGAGCGTCCTTCCGGGTGCATTGCACTGAGTCGAGTGCTCGCTCGGGACTTTGCACTCGGGGCCAAGGCAAGAGGGCGTGCTTGCCCGCAGAACCGAGAACACGCTGTTGGGCAGAGCTGCAACTGACCGCTGGAGTTCAGCTCTCGCCGGACGGCAGAAGGCGAAGAACGAAGCCGCTTGCGAGCGGCGCAGTGCAGCGAAGAGCTCTCCGAATTCGCCGCTAGCTCCACGGTCCTTCTCGGCTGCGAGTAGCAGCGCTCGCAGTACACAGAGCTTCGCAAGGCCCGAAGACCCGGAGGGAAGTATCGCTCACGAAAATGTGCCAGGACAGAGACGTGTTCTACGTTGTCCCTTCTCGTCGTGCAGTTTGTGCCTCTGCTGCTTCTGCTGTTAGGAATCGCTCCTTGAAAGGCGAGCGAGAGCGTCCTTCCGGGTGCATTGCACTGAGTCGAGTGCTCGCTCGGGACTTTGCTCTCGCGGCCAAGGCAAGAGGGCGTGCTTGCCCGCAGAACCGAGAACACGCTGTTGGGCAGAGCTGCAACTGACCGCTGGAGTTCAGCTCTCGCCGGACGGCAGAAGGCGAAGAACGAAGGCGCTTGCGAGCGGCGCAGTGCAGCGAAGAGCTCTCCGAATTCGCCGCTAGCTCCACGGTCCTTCTCAGCTGCGAGTAGCTGCTCTCGCAGTACACAGAGCTTCGCAAGGCCCGAAGAGCCGGAGGGAAGTATCGCACACGCAAATGTGCCAGGACAGAGACGTGTTCTACGTTGTCCCCTCTCGTCGTGCAGTTTGTGCCTCTGCTGCTTCTGCTGTTAGGAATCGCTCCTTGAAAGGCGAGCGAGAGCGTCCTTCCGGGTGCATTGCACTGAGTCGAGTGCTCGCTCGGGACTTTGCTCTCGGGGCCAAGGCAAGAGGGCGTGCTTGCCCGCAGAACCGAGAACACGCTGTTGGGCAGAGCTGCAACTGACCGCTGGAGTTCAGCTCTCGCCGGACGGCAGAAGGCGAAGAACGAAGGCGCTTGCGAGCGGCGCAGTGCAGCGAAGAGCTCTCCGAATTCGCCGCTAGCTCCACGGTCCTTCTCAGCTGCGAGTAGCAGCGCTCGCAGTACACAGAGCTTCGCAAGAACCGAAGACCCGGAGGGAAGTATCGCACACGAAAATGTGCCAGGACAGAGACGTGTTCTACGTTGTCCCTTCTCGTCGTGCAGTTTGTGCCTCTGCTGCTTCTGCTGTTAGGAATCGCTCCTTGAAAGGCGAGCGAGAGCGTCCTTCCGGGTGCATTGCACTGAGTCGAGAGCTCGCTCGGGACTTTGCTCTCGCGGCCAAGGCAAGAGGGCGTGCTTGCCCGCAGAACCGAGAACACGCTGTTGGGCAGAGCTGCAACTGACCGCTGGAGTTCAGCTCTCGCCGGACGGCAGAAGGCGAAGAACGAAGCCGCTTGCGAGCGGCGCAGTGCAGCGAAGAGCTCTACGAATTCGCCGCTAGCTCCACGGTCCTTCTCAGCTGCGAGTAGCAGCGCTCGCAGTACACAGAGCTTCGCAAGGCCCGAAGACCCGGAGGGAAGTATCGCTCACGAAAATGTGCCAGGACAGAGACGTGTTCTACGTTGTCCCCTCTCGTCGTGCAGTTTGTGCCTCTGCTGCTTCTGCTGTTAGGAATCGCTCCTTGAAAGGCGAGCGAGAGCGTCCTTCCGGGTGCATTGCACTGAGTCGAGTGCTCGCTCGGGACTTTGCTCTCGCGGCCAAGGCAAGAGGGCGTGCTTGCCCGCAGAACCGAGAACACGCTGTTGGGCAGAGCTGCAACTGACCGCTGGAGTTCAGCTCTCGCCGGACGGCAGAAGGCGAAGAACGAAGCCGCTTGCGAGCGGCGCAGTGCAGCGAAGAGCTCTACGAATTCGCCGCTAGCTCCACGGTCCTTCTCAGCTGCGAGTAGCAGCGCTCGCAGTACACAGAGCTTCGCAAGGCCCGAAGACCCGGAGGGAAGTATCGCTCACGAAAATGTGCCAGGACAGAGACGTGTTCTACGTTGTCCCCTCTCGTCGTGCAGTTTGTGCCTCTGCTGCTTCTGCTGTTAGGAATCGCTCCTTGAAAGGCGAGCGAGAGCGTCCTTCCGGGTGCATTGCACTGAGTCGAGTGCTCGCTCGGGACTTTGCTCTCGGGGCCAAGGCAAGAGGGCGTGCTTGCCCGCAGAACCGAGAACACGCTGTTGGGCAGAGCTGCAACTGACCGCTGGAGTTCAGCTCTCGCCGGACGGCAGAAGGCGAAGAACGAAGCCGCTTGCGAGCGGCGCAGTGCAGCGAAGAGCTCTCCGAATTCGCCGCTAGCTCCACGGTCCTTCTCAGCTGCGAGTAGCAGCGCTCGCAGTACACAGAGCTTCGCAAGGCCCGAAGAGCCGGAGGGAAGTATCGCACACGCAAATGTGCCAGGACAGAGACGTGTTCTACGTTGTCCCCTCTCGTCGTGCAGTTTGTGCCTCTGCTGCTTCTGCTGTTAGGAATCGCTCCTTGAAAGGCGAGCGAGAGCGTCCTTCCGGGTGCATTGCACTGAGTC
The DNA here is from genome assembly GCF_052056855.1 of Sturnus vulgaris. Lineage (NCBI taxonomy): Eukaryota > Metazoa > Chordata > Aves > Passeriformes > Sturnidae > Sturnus > Sturnus vulgaris. The sequence continues at coordinate 162,157 of NW_028276404.1, forward strand.
GAGTGCTCGCTCGGGACTTTGCTCTCGGGGCCAAGGCAAGAGGGCGTGCTTGCCCGCAGAACCGAGAACACGCTGTTGGGCAGAGCTGCAACTGACCGCTGGAGTTCAGCTCTCGCCGGACGGCAGAAGGCGAAGAACGAAGCCGCTTGCGAGCGGAGCAGTGCAGCGAAGAGCTCTACGAATTCGCCGCTAGCTCCACGGTCCTTCTCAGCTGCGAGTAGCAGCGCTCGCAGTACACAGAGCTTCGCAAGGCCCGAAGACCCGGAGGGAAGTATCGCTCACGAAAATGTGCCAGGACAGAGACGTGTTCTACGTTGTCCCCTCTCGTCGTGCAGTTTGTGCCTCTGCTGCTTCTGCTGTTAGGAATCGCTCCTTGAAAGGCGAGCGAGAGCGTCCTTCCGGGTGCATTGCACTGAGTCGAGTGCTCGCTCGGGACTTTGCTCTCGCGGCCAAGGCAAGAGGGCGTGCTTGCCCGCAGAACCGAGAACACGCTGTTGGGCAGAGCTGCAACTGACCGCTGGAGTTCAGCTCTCGCCGGACGGCAGAAGGCGAAGAACGAAGCCGCTTGCGAGCGGCGCAGTGCAGCGAAGAGCTCTCCGAATTCGCCGCTAGCTCCACGGTCCTTCTCAGCTGCGAGTAGCAGCGCTCGCAGTACACAGAGCTTCGCAAGGCCCGAAGACCCGGAGGGAAGTATCGCTCACGAAAATGTGCCAGGACAGAGACGTGTTCTACGTTGTCCCCTCTCGTCGTGCAGTTTGTGCCTCTGCTGCTTCTGCTGTTAGGAATCGCTCCTTGAAAGGCGAGCGAGAGCGTCCTTCCGGGTGCATTGCACTGAGTCGAGTGCTCGCTCGGGACTTTGCTCTCGGGGCCAAGGCAAGAGGGCGTGCTTGCCCGCAGAACCGAGAACACGCTGTTGGGCAGAGCTGCAACTGACCGCTGGAGTTCAGCTCTCGCCGGACGGCAGAAGGCGAAGAACGAAGCCGCTTGCGAGCGGCGCAGTGCAGCGAAGAGCTCTACGAATTCGCCGCTAGCTCCACGGTCCTTCTCAGCTGCGAGTAGCAGCGCTCGCAGTACACAGAGCTTCGCAAGGCCCGAAGACCCGGAGGGAAGTATCGCACACGCAAATGTGCCAGGACAGAGACGTGTTCTACGTTGTCCCTTCTCGTCGTGCAGTTTGTGCCTCTGCTGCTTCTGCTGTTAGGAATCGCTCCTTGAAAGGCGAGCGAGAGCGTCCTTCCGGGTGCATTGCACTGAGTCGAGTGCTCGCTCGGGACTTTGCTCTCGGGGCCAAGGCAAGAGGGCGTGCTTGCCCGCAGAACCGAGAACACGCTGTTGGGCAGAGCTGCAACTGACCGCTGGAGTTCAGCTCTCGCCGGACGGCAGAAGGCGAAGAACGAAGGCGCTTGCGAGCGGCGCAGTGCAGCGAAGAGCTCTCCGAATTCGCCGCTAGCTCCACGGTCCTTCTCAGCTGCGAGTAGCAGCGCTCGCAGTACACAGAGCTTCGCAAGGCCCGAAGAGCCGGAGGGAAGTATCGCACACGCAAATGTGCCAGGACAGAGACGTGTTCTACGTTGTCCCCTCTCGTCGTGCAGTTTGTGCCTCTGCTGCTTCTGCTGTTAGGAATCGCTCCTTGAAAGGCGAGCGAGAGCGTCCTTCCGGGTGCATTGCACTGAGTCGAGTGCTCGCTCGGGACTTTGCTCTCGGGGCCAAGGCAAGAGGGCGTGCTTGCCCGCAGAACCGAGAACACGCTGTTGGGCAGAGCTGCAACTGACCGCTGGAGTTCAGCCTTCGCCGGACGGCAGAAGGCGAAGAACGAAGGCGCTTGCGAGCGGCGCAGTGCAGCGAAGAGCTCTCCGAATTCGCCGCTAGCTCCACGGTCCTTCTCAGCTGCGAGTAGCAGCGCTCGCAGTACACAGAGCTTCGCAAGAACCGAAGACCCGGAGGGAAGTATCGCACACGAAAATGTGCCAGGACAGAGACGTGTTCTACGTTGTCCCTTCTCGTCATGCAGTTTGTGCCTCTGCTGCTTCTGCTGTTAGGAATCGCTCCTTGAAAGGCGAGCGAGAGCGTCCTTCCGGGTGCATTGCACTGAGTCGAGAGCTCGCTCGGGACTTTGCTCTCGGGGCCAAGGCAAGAGGGCGTGCTTGCCCGCAGAACCGAGAACACGCTGTTGGGCAGAGCTGCAACTGACCGCTGGAGTTCAGCTCTCGCCGGACGGCAGAAGGCGAAGAACGAAGGCGCTTGCGAGCGGCGCAGTGCAGCGAAGAGCTCTCCGAATTCGCCGCTAGCTCCACGGTCCTTCTCAGCTGCGAGTAGCAGCGCTCGCAGTACACAGAGCTTCGCAAGGCCCGAAGAGCCGGAGGGAAGTATCGCACACGCAAATGTGCCAGGACAGAGACGTGTTCTACGTTGTCCCTTCTCGTCGTGCAGTTTGTGCCTCTGCTGCTTCTGCTGTTAGGAATCGCTCCTTGAAAGGCGAGCGAGAGCGTCCTTCCGGGTGCATTGCACTGAGTCGAGTGCTCGCTCGGGACTTTGCACTCGGGGCCAAGGCAAGAGGGCGTGCTTGCCCGCAGAACCGAGAACACGCTGTTGGGCAGAGCTGCAACTGACCGCTGGAGTTCAGCTCTCGCCGGACGGCAGAAGGCGAAGAACGAAGCCGCTTGCGAGCGGCGCAGTGCAGCGAAGAGCTCTCCGAATTCGCCGCTAGCTCCACGGTCCTTCTCAGCTGCGAGTAGCAGCGCTCGCAGTACACAGAGCTTCGTAAGGCCCGAAGAGCCGGAGGGAAGTATCGCTCACGAAAATGTGCCAGGACAGAGACGTGTTCTACGTTGTCCCTTCTCGTCGTGCAGTTTGTGCCTCTGCTGCTTCTGCTGTTAGGAATCGCTCCTTGAAAGGCGAGCGAGAGCGTCCTTCCGGGTGCATTGCACTGAGTCGAGTGCTCGCTCGGGACTTTGCTCTCGCGGCCAAGGCAAGAGGGCGTGCTTGCCCGCAGAACCGAGAACACGCTGTTGGGCAGAGCTGCAACTGACCGCTGGAGTTCAGCTCTCGCCGGACGGCAGAAGGCGAAGAACGAAGGCGCTTGCGAGCGGCGCAGTGCAGCGAAGAGCTCTCCGAATTCGCCGCTAGCTCCACGGTCCTTCTCAGCTGCGAGTAGCTGCTCTCGCAGTACACAGAGCTTCGCAAGGCCCGAAGAGCCGGAGGGAAGTATCGCACACGCAAATGTGCCAGGACAGAGACGTGTTCTACGTTGTCCCCTCTCGTCGTGCAGTTTGTGCCTCTGCTGCTTCTGCTGTTAGGAATCGCTCCTTGAAAGGCGAGCGAGAGCGTCCTTCCGGGTGCATTGCACTGAGTCGAGTGCTCGCTCGGGACTTTGCTCTCGGGGCCAAGGCAAGAGGGCGTGCTTGCCCGCAGAACCGAGAACACGCTGTTGGGCAGAGCTGCAACTGACCGCTGGAGTTCAGCTCTCGCCGGACGGCAGAAGGCGAAGAACGAAGGCGCTTGCGAGCGGCGCAGTGCAGCGAAGAGCTCTCCGAATTCGCCGCTAGCTCCACGGTCCTTCTCAGCTGCGAGTAGCAGCGCTCGCAGTACACAGAGCTTCGCAAGGCCCGAAGAGCCGGAGGGAAGTATCGCACACGCAAATGTGCCAGGACAGAGACGTGTTCTACGTTGTCCCCTCTCGTCGTCCAGTTTGTGCCTCTGCTGCTTCTGCTGTTAGGAATCGCTCCTTGAAAGGCGAGCGAGAGCGTCTTTCTGGGTGCATTGCACTGAGTCGAGTGCTCGCTCGGGACTTTGCTCTCGGGGCCAAGGCAAGAGGGCGTGCTTGCCCGCAGAACTGAGAACACGCTGTTGGGCAGAGCTGCAACTGACCGCTGGAGTTCAGCTCTCGCCGGACGGCAGAAGGCGAAGAACGAAGCCGCTTGCGAGCGGCGCAGTGCAGCGAAGAGCTCTACGAATTCGCCGCTAGCTCCACGGTCCTTCTCAGCTGCGAGTAGCAGCGCTCGCAGTACACAGAGCTTCGCAAGGCCCGAAGACCCGGAGGGAAGTATCGCTCACGAAAATGTGCCAGGACAGAGACGTGTTCTACGTTGTCCCCTCTCGTCGTGCAGTTTGTGCCTCTGCTGCTTCTGCTGTTAGGAATCGCTCCTTGAAAGGCGAGCGAGAGCGTCCTTCCGGGTGCATTGCACTGAGTCGAGTGCTCGCTCGGGACTTTGCTCTCGGGGCCAAGGCAAGAGGGCGTGCTTGCCCGCAGAACTGAGAACACGCTGTTGGGCAGAGCTGCAACTGACCGCTGGAGTTCAGCTCTCGCCGGACGGCAGAAGGCGAAGAACGAAGCCGCTTGCGAGCGGCGCAGTGCAGCGAAGAGCTCTACGAATTCGCCGCTAGCTCCACGGTCCTTCTCAGCTGCGAGTAGCAGCGCTCGCAGTACACAGAGCTTCGCAAGGCCCGAAGACCCGGAGGGAAGTATCGCACACGCAAATGTGCCAGGACAGAGACGTGTTCTACGTTGTCCCTTCTCGTCGTGCAGTTTGTGCCTCTGCTGCTTCTGCTGTTAGGAATCGCTCCTTGAAAGGCGAGCGAGAGCGTCCTTCCGGGTGCATTGCACTGAGTCGAGTGCTCGCTCGGGACTTTGCTCTCGGGGCCAAGGCAAGAGGGCGTGCTTGCCCGCAGAACCGAGAACACGCTGTTGGGCAGAGCTGCAACTGACCGCTGGAGTTCAGCTCTCGCCGGACGGCAGAAGGCGAAGAACGAAGGCGCTTGCGAGCGGCGCAGTGCAGCGAAGAGCTCTCCGAATTCGCCGCTAGCTCCACGGTCCTTCTCAGCTGCGAGTAGCAGCGCTCGCAGTACACAGAGCTTCGCAAGGCCCGAAGAGCCGGAGGGAAGTATCGCACACGCAAATGTGCCAGGACAGAGACGTGTTCTACGTTGTCCCCTCTCGTCGTGCAGTTTGTGCCTCTGCTGCTTCTGCTGTTAGGAATCGCTCCTTGAAAGGCGAGCGAGAGCGTCCTTCCGGGTGCATTGCACTGAGTCGAGTGCTCGCTCGGGACTTTGCTCTCGGGGCCAAGGCAAGAGGGCGTGCTTGCCCGCAGAACCGAGAACACGCTGTTGGGCAGAGCTGCAACTGACCGCTGGAGTTCAGCCTTCGCCGGACGGCAGAAGGCGAAGAACGAAGGCGCTTGCGAGCGGCGCAGTGCAGCGAAGAGCTCTCCGAATTCGCCGCTAGCTCCACGGTCCTTCTCAGCTGCGAGTAGCAGCGCTCGCAGTACACAGAGCTTCGCAAGAACCGAAGACCCGGAGGGAAGTATCGCACACGAAAATGTGCCAGGACAGAGACGTGTTCTACGTTGTCCCTTCTCGTCATGCAGTTTGTGCCTCTGCTGCTTCTGCTGTTAGGAATCGCTCCTTGAAAGGCGAGCGAGAGCGTCCTTCCGGGTGCATTGCACTGAGTCGAGAGCTCGCTCGGGACTTTGCTCTCGGGGCCAAGGCAAGAGGGCGTGCTTGCCCGCAGAACCGAGAACACGCTGTTGGGCAGAGCTGCAACTGACCGCTGGAGTTCAGCTCTCGCCGGACGGCAGAAGGCGAAGAACGAAGGCGCTTGCGAGCGGCGCAGTGCAGCGAAGAGCTCTCCGAATTCGCCGCTAGCTCCACGGTCCTTCTCAGCTGCGAGTAGCAGCGCTCGCAGTACACAGAGCTTCGCAAGGCCCGAAGAGCCGGAGGGAAGTATCGCACACGCAAATGTGCCAGGACAGAGACGTGTTCTACGGTGTCCCCTCTCGTCGTCCAGTTTGTGCCTCTGCTGCTTCTGCTGTTAGGAATCGCTCCTTGAAAGGCGAGCGAGAGCGTCCTTCCGGGTGCATTGCACTGAGTCGAGTGCTCGCTCGGGACTTTGCTCTCGCGGCCAAGGCAAGAGGGCGTGCTTGCCCGCAGAACCGAGAACACGCTGTTGGGCAGAGCTGCAACTGACCGCTGGAGTTCAGCTCTCGCCGGACGGCAGAAGGCGAAGAACGAAGCCGCTTGCGAGCGGCGCAGTGCAGCGAAGAGCTCTCCGAATTCGCCGCTAGCTCCACGGTCCTTCTCAGCTGCGAGTAGCAGCGCTCGCAGTACACAGAGCTTCGCAAGGCCCGAAGACCCGGAGGGAAGTATCGCGCACGCAAATGTGCCAGGACAGAGACGTGTTCTACGTTGTCCCTTCTCGTCGTGCAGTTTGTGCCTCTGCTGCTTCTGCTGTTAGGAATCGCTCCTTGAAAGGCGAGCGAGAGCGTCCTTCCGGGTGCATTGCACTGAGTCGAGTGCTCGCTCGGGACTTTGCACTCGGGGCCAAGGCAAGAGGGCGTGCTTGCCCGCAGAACCGAGAACACGCTGTTGGGCAGAGCTGCAACTGACCGCTGGAGTTCAGCTCTCGCCGGACGGCAGAAGGCGAAGAACGAAGCCGCTTGCGAGCGGCGCAGTGCAGCGAAGAGCTCTCCGAATTCGCCGCTAGCTCCACGGTCCTTCTCAGCTGCGAGTAGCAGCGCTCGCAGTACACAGAGCTTCGTAAGGCCCGAAGAGCCGGAGGGAAGTATCGCTCACGAAAATGTGCCAGGACAGAGACGTGTTCTACGTTGTCCCTTCTCGTCGTGCAGTTTGTGCCTCTGCTGCTTCTGCTGTTAGGAATCGCTCCTTGAAAGGCGAGCGAGAGCGTCCTTCCGGGTGCATTGCACTGAGTCGAGTGCTCGCTCGGGACTTTGCTCTCGCGGCCAAGGCAAGAGGGCGTGCTTGCCCGCAGAACCGAGAACACGCTGTTGGGCAGAGCTGCAACTGACCGCTGGAGTTCAGCTCTCGCCGGACGGCAGAAGGCGAAGAACGAAGGCGCTTGCGAGCGGCGCAGTGCAGCGAAGAGCTCTCCGAATTCGCCGCTAGCTCCACGGTCCTTCTCAGCTGCGAGTAGCTGCTCTCGCAGTACACAGAGCTTCGCAAGGCCCGAAGAGCCGGAGGGAAGTATCGCACACGCAAATGTGCCAGGACAGAGACGTGTTCTACGTTGTCCCCTCTCGTCGTGCAGTTTGTGCCTCTGCTGCTTCTGCTGTTAGGAATCGCTCCTTGAAAGGCGAGCGAGAGCGTCCTTCCGGGTGCATTGCACTGAGTCGAGTGCTCGCTCGGGACTTTGCTCTCGGGGCCAAGGCAAGAGGGCGTGCTTGCCCGCAGAACCGAGAACACGCTGTTGGGCAGAGCTGCAACTGACCGCTGGAGTTCAGCTCTCGCCGGACGGCAGAAGGCGAAGAACGAAGGCGCTTGCGAGCGGCGCAGTGCAGCGAAGAGCTCTCCGAATTCGCCGCTAGCTCCACGGTCCTTCTCAGCTGCGAGTAGCAGCGCTCGCAGTACACAGAGCTTCGCAAGGCCCGAAGAGCCGGAGGGAAGTATCGCACACGCAAATGTGCCAGGACAGAGACGTGTTCTACGTTGTCCCCTCTCGTCGTCCAGTTTGTGCCTCTGCTGCTTCTGCTGTTAGGAATCGCTCCTTGAAAGGCGAGCGAGAGCGTCTTTCTGGGTGCATTGCACTGAGTCGAGTGCTCGCTCGGGACTTTGCTCTCGGGGCCAAGGCAAGAGGGCGTGCTTGCCCGCAGAACTGAGAACACGCTGTTGGGCAGAGCTGCAACTGACCGCTGGAGTTCAGCTCTCGCCGGACGGCAGAAGGCGAAGAACGAAGCCGCTTGCGAGCGGCGCAGTGCAGCGAAGAGCACACGAGCAGTCAAAGAGCTCCTTCACTATCGCTTTCACTTCTCAGTGGTCTTTCTGCTTGGAAAAGCAGCACACTGCCGTTGCACGCCAGGGCCAAAGCTGCGGCACTGCCCCTCCTCACTCCTTCGCTGTACTGTACTCCATGCAGCTAGAGCGAAGCGAGAAGGACGCGAGGAAGAAAAAAGCGTACTTAAACTAGCCCCCTGGCAGCAGCCCTGAAAGGGCGCATAACACACGGCGTCTCGCTGCCCTCCGTTCTACATACTCGCAGCTCCCTCTGCCGACTTGCGAAAGTTGTTACCAGAGCAGAGGCGGCCAGATTGAAGAGGCAGTGCCTAGGTTCACCTTCTCCTTACTGCGCGTTAGCCACGTCCAGCTCCTCGCTGCACTCTGGATTTCCCTTCTCCGCGGCACTTACCGTGGTGCTGTGTGCAACTCGGCGCCTAGAAGCGACCGCCAATGCTTTCAAAGCGGGCTGCAAGGGAACCAAGGAGCAGCACAAGCAGCAGTGCTTCAGCTTGCTCCTTCCGACTGCTAAGGGCACTTGGGAGGGCAAGCGAGAGTCAACCACCTTCCTCTCCTAGTAGCCTGTAACGTGGTGCACACAAGCACGGGACGAGTGCTGCTTCGTTCACCGCCCTCGCCCACGCCTGGCGCTGCTTTCACTTGCCGGCGGCCAGAAGCCGCTGCAGGGGCGCCACACAGCCAGCAGTGTGCCGGCAGCCAAGAGCTAGAGAACGCTGCTTCTGCCCAAGCCCGCCTAGGGCGTGCACCTTTGTTCTCAGAGCTCCGTGCAACAGTCTGCCTCTCTCGCAGTTCGAATGGAAAACGAAAGCTTTTCGCCTACGCCCTTCACAGAGATCCGTTGCCAGGACGAGAATGCCTTGTGGCCGGAGCTCGCCCCCGCCGCGAGGAAGCTGCTATTAGCACCGCGTTGCAGGGACACGTCTCGCTTCTTGACTACGTGCTCAGCGCTCTCCGAATTCGCCGCTAGCTCCACGGTCTTTCTCAGCTGCAAGTAGCAGCGCTCACAGTACATAGAGCTTCGCAAGGACCGAAGACCCGGAGGGAAGTATCGCACTCGAAAATGTGCCAGGATAGAGACGTTCTACACTGAGTAGAGACACAGACAGACAGAGAGTTCTACACTGCCCCTTCTCGTCGGCCATCTTGTGCTCTGCTGCCTCTGCTGTGACGAATGGGTCCTTGAAAGGCGAGCGACAGCGGCTCTCCAGGCACTGAAAAGAGTTCCCTAGGGACTTTTCGATGTAAAACTTTTTCCACCTCCAAAAATACATGGGTAAGTCCTAAAAGTTTTGGTTTTCTTAAGAATAGTTTCGCCCAAGTTTTGCTGTTCTAAACACCCATGGTTTCAGTCTTCACTTAACTGCTTGTTTCTGTCTTTTTGGCTAGTGGCAATCTAATTCTAAGGTAACTAGATGTGTTGGAAATCCATAAATTACATCTCAAGTTAGATGGGAAAATTGGCTCGGAAGAAAATGGAATTGAGAATTTGGAAAGAATCCAGAGTGAGCTGATGTCACAATCCGAGATTCCCTTGGGTTCCAAATCCTTTCATTTGTGTTTTTGTGGGCTTTTTGAAGGCGGTGTACAGTTGAAGCCAGGATTTAGCTGCGGTGAGACCTGCTCTGCTGTAAAAGCATTATTTTCTCAGTGAGCATGGACAACAGTTAGAGTGTCGTCTTTTAAGATTCCCTGCACTCCACTTATGGTGGCAAAAGCAGTGCCTTGACTGTAATCATAAAAGTGATTACAGCTTCATTGCTTTGACATCATGTAGGATGCTTCCTCCATCTGCTGTGGTCAGCATTAAGTAACAGATTTCTCAGTTTCTAGGAAGAGTCTAGCAAACAATCACCTTGCTCCTTCTCTTGCATTTATTCATCACTGCTATGCTGCTATACAGACAGGTAGTCTGTTTATGATTCAACAATTCAATGGGACATCAAGTAAATAACAAAGCAAAACTAACTACCGAAAGCACTATAAGGGCCAGAGATTAGCTTGGATCAAAACAGGTATTCTCCTAGCATTGTTTACAAACGAGTCAGCATGTGAAACAGAAGGCACAATGTAGTTTGTGCCTTGTTTTGGGCATGCCCGGAAGAAGGAAATTCTGATTTCACATACGGGAAAAGAAATGTTGACATTTGAATGAGATTGTTCATACCCCAGTAAAGGTTGCTTTGAAAGGTTGTGGAAGTCCTGTTAGGAAACATGGCTTTACAAGTCCTTTCCACCAGGAGACAACAGCTGCAGAACATCTGGGTGTGCCAGTGTTGAGAGCACCAGCAAAGATCAAAGTGGAGAAGTTGGTGAACAATGGCAGTGGCCTGGCGGAGGGCAAGTGGGGTGCTGGCTGTGGGACCAGGGGAGTCCTGACTGATTTAGGAGGCGTGTGATGGTCTGTGCCAGCAAGCAGAATAGTGCTGTGGCCTTGGCACACTGCTAATACTGGAATTCAGTGGGGTCACTGGGCAGGCTGAGTGTGTGAGCTGCTGGAGGGACCCAGGTTGCCCACATGTAAACATCCAGTCTCACTCTTGCCAGCCACAGAAAGGAGCAGGATGTGGCTGCTGGCGATGCCTGTCACGTATATGTAGTGTATATGTGTGCTATCCCAGCCTGCTGGGAACGCTTCTTCTTTGGGACTGCTTGGGCTGAGGGAGAGAAAGCAGTGGTAGTTTCTGAGGTTTCGAGTTTGCTCGAGTTTCTCAGGCTGTTTCTGGAGCCACCCAGAGTTCTCTTCCTTGAAGCATTTCAAGTCCTGCTAATTTTCAAAATTCAAACAGACACAGCCCTAAGCTAGTTGATCTGACTTCAGAGCTATTCTTACGCTGAGCTGTTGGATGATCTGATCTCCTGAGATGTCTTCCATCTCAGTTTATGACCTGGTTCTTGTGAAAAGTAGGATCTTTTAGCCTGGAGAAGAGAGGTTTCTGGAGAGACAGTATTGTGGCCTTTGAATATGTAAAGAGGGTATAAGACAAATGGAGAAAGACTTTTTAGGAAAGTTTGCAGAGACAGGATAAGGGGCCATGCTTTCAAACTGAGACTAGGTTTAGATTGGCTAAAAGGAAAAACTTTTCTACAATGAAGCTGGTGAGACACTCAAACGGGTGTTCCAGAGAAGTTGTGGATGCCCCATCATTGAGAGTGCTCCTTATCAGTTTGGCTAGTCTTGAGCAATTTGATCTACTGTAAGATCTACCTGGCAAGGAAGTTGGACTACATGATCTTTAATCACAGACTGTTGTATGATTCCGTGGAAGACAGAATGCAGTAAAGTTCATATTTCAGATTTTGGCGCAGACATATTTATTTTTTCTCACTTTATGCATCATTGCAATGACAACTTGTTAGCTTCTGAAATGATTAGCTGAGATTGATTTCCTTCCTTAGTTTCATTTTCTCTGTTATTCCTTCACTCTTGGACTTTTTTTTTCACTAGATTCCCTCTTTCAGTAAACTGCCCTTAAGTATCACTTTGCTCCCCACCTGGCTTTTTTTTTTTTTTTCAATGACACCTTTTCACTGGTTCGTTTTGGGCCTTTGCTGCTTGAAGTCCAGCAGCCTCCTTGTCTGAGCATTACGGAGCTTTCTTTACAGCTTCATCACTATGCAAAAAGCCATAAATTACTGTGTTCCATCTCACATACCATCAAGTATCACACTAATATTCCCTCTGCTGAATAGCTGGTTGGTTTACATAGACCAGCCAAATACCAGGAAATCCAGATGGCAGCAAGAATCTTGTAGACTACTCCCGCTGTTCATTTAAATTCTGGAGAAGTCACGTGAGGTATCACATTCTCTTGAAAGAAGTGTCTATCATCTCGGACATTCTAGAATGGGCTATTAATATTGTCATGAGTTTCTGGCTAGACTTTTTAGTATGCAAATTCAAATTCAAATGATCTGAAATGATAGAACTTCAAGAAATTTTTTTTCCCAGAATCGAAGTATGATGGAGTTCCATAGGGAGAATCTTAATCTTAGTTATTCTATTCCATCTCACATCATGGCTGGGGGAAGGGAGAAGGGAGTATCTTTGGGGGACAATGGGTTCCGGTGTAGTCAGTAAGCTGGGCAGAGGAGCCATCAGGTATTTTCTGTTGTTGGGCGGGGGGGGGGGGGGGGGGGGGATTCGTGTGAACTCTTCCTTTCTTGTACCCTGCCACTAGTATTGTTGCTAAAATTGTTTGTTTTCTCATCCAAGTGACAAAATCAGCACACTTAATGAGGGATGAAGAGGGAGCAGCGACCTCAGAACAGGAGGAAGAAGAAGCAGAGCCTGCTGTCCTCCAGAAGAAAAAAACACTACCAGCCAATTTTGCATCATCTGTGAACTTCCTGGGCGTGTACTCTATGCCCTTGTCCAGAACACTGAGCAAGATATTAAACAGGACTGGGCCCAAGACTGAGCCTTGGGGACCAGCTGGATGAACTCTATTTCCCACCACTCTGTGGGCCTGGCCATCACCCAGTTTGTCACCCAGCAAACAGCCCACCCATGCAAACCATAAGCAGACAGTTTCTTCAGGAGAATGATGTGAGACTCATTGCAAAAAGGATCAGGGAGATGCCTAGGAAGAGTCTCAGGTGAATCCAGGAGACTATAGTGGAGGACTATTCAGTTTTCCAATCAATTTGCTTAAAAAACTCTACAAAACCGTAATAAACAAACAAACAAACAAACAAACAAACAAAAAAAGCAGACCAAACAAACACACAGAACCCCCCAACCAATAATCCCCAAAGAGACAAAAAAAGCCCCCAAAAAAGCCCACCAAAAAACCCACCCAAAACTGAAAAAAAACCCCAAACCCAACACAAAAAATCAGGGTGAAGGTTTTTAGTAACTTTAAAAATAACAAAACAAAACAAAACAAAACAAACCCCAGAAAGTCACATTTCTAAAGGTGCTGTCCCAGCCTCTTCTCTCAGCAGGGAGGACATCCTGAAGTGGAGCCAGTTGGAAGAAAGCGGGACAGGGCAGCACCTGGGCCATTGTCTCAGGACGGCCCTGTGGCTGCCCCATTGCCAAAACCTGGACACATAAATCAAACACAGGTATGCACATGTGCTTAGACACAGCAAAAATTATATTTGTCTGAAAAGAATACTGGTCCATTTCTATCACTGGAAAGAGCATAATGCCTCGTCTCAGCTTTCTTTTCAGTCATTACAAATGTTTCGAAAATAAAGGAGTGCAGAAAATGGAAATATCCAAGATCAACATGAGGACCAGTAACAAAGATTCCATTTTTGAAACTGCATTGGGAATCCTCTGCAGAAATTGACTCAGAGCTCTAAGATTTACAAAAAAGACCAAGAGGACTGGAGTCAATACAACACAGTGTCTGGAGACTTCAGCTGGTTACCTTGATTTCTCAAATATGATGGAGAAAGCACCTTAGCAACTACAGCTGCCAGTTCTCTCAGGGCCCTGACATGCCTCTGGGTGGGTCCCATGGTCTTGCATGCTCAGGTTCCTCAAGTGGTCTGAAAGCTGACCTGATACTATGGGTTAGAATCAAGTCCACCAGTCCAATAACCTGAGAGATGTGGAAATAGTGACTGGCAGTAAAAATTGAGACCAACACTTGTTGAGTACCTCAGCCTTCTCCTTGTCTGTTGTCACTAGTCCTGTCTGGCTTATGGGGGTGGGGGGGGGTGGGGGGGAATAGGGGAGGTGTGATAGGTTTCTTTTCATCTTCCTTTTCCCACTGAAATACCCGTAGGTGCCTTTATTATTCTTAGTTTTGGCATGCTTTTCCAAATTCAGCTTCAACTGAGCCTTAGCTATACTGATCCCATCCTCACACACTCATGTGTTACCACTGTATTTTTCCCATGATTTGTCTCGCTGTGTATTGTCTGCATATTACCTACTTGCATCACATCTATTAATTTTCAATAACCTTCTGGCTTTAACTTGTTTTCAAAAAAAACCCTTTTTGAACCTTTCCACCTCAGAAATTCACCTGGGAAACCCCAAATCCCCAAAATTCACCCCGAAGTCCCCCCTGGGACGCTCAGCACTCACCTGGCAACTCCCAAAAGCCCACAAATTCACCCCAAAATTCACGGGGGACCCCCAAATCCCAGGGCTTCACCCCAAAATCCCACCTGCAACCCCCAAAACCCCTCAAATCACCCCCAAGACCCAGTCCCCCCAACACCTCCCAAATTCACTCCAAAATGTCTCCAATCCCCCTCAAAACCCTCCCAGATACCCCCAAATCCACCAAATTCACTCCCAGACCCATCTGGGACTCCCAAAAATCACCAAAATTCCCCGGAAAATCCACCTGCATCCCCCCAAATTCATCCCAAAATTCTCCCACGACTTCCAAATGCTCACCTGGATACCCCAAAATCGACAGAATTCACCCCAAAATACGCCTGGCATTCCCAAAACTCACCTGAGAACCCTAAAATTCACACGTATACCCTAAAATTCACCAAATTCACCCCAAAATTCCCCTGAGATCCCTAGAATTCCACAAATTCCCCCTAAAATTCAACTGGGACTCCCCACATTCCACAAATTCACCCCAAACCTCGCTACCCGGGATCCCCCAAAATTCCACAAATTCTCCCCCAAAATCAACCTGGGACCCCTCAAAACTCACCTGGATCTCCCCAAATCCCCGCCCCGCCCCGCCCCCCCCAATTCACCTGGGCACTCCCAAATCCCCAGAATTCAACCCAAAATTCACCTGGGACCCCAAAACCCTCCAAATTCGCTCCAAAATGATTGGCAACTTTACACACTCCATTTTCCCACAAAAGGATCTAGAGCCCTGTGCGCTTCGTATACAAACTAAATGCAAAAAAACTTTCTATTCATTCTCAGCAAAAAGACTTCCTATTCCTCCTTCTTTTGGACAAAACTGCCTTCACTTTCAAACTTATTCTCTTGCTCACTTACCTGCATAATGCTTAGTCCCTGTTCTGCATGCTCATTTTCTTCACTTTTACAAGGAATCCTCTCCTCATCTTCTTCTTCCTCTGCTTCTTCCATTTCCTGTGCCAAGATCACCCGTTTCTCTGTTAGATTTCTTTCTCCAGCTGATTTTTTGACAACTGTCCCTATCTTCTGGCACCGCTCGCTCGAGAGAGGCGATTGTCCCGCTCTGCTCTGGGCTGGGACTGCGCTCTCTTCAAGCCCTGGGGGCAATTTTGGATGCCACAGCGTCAGAAAGACCTCAGGCTATTGGAGAAATGTCCAAAGGAGGGACACAGGGATAGCGAAGAGGCTGGAGGGAAAGCCATACAAAGAGTGGCTCAGGGCATTTGGTTCAGCTGCAGAGAGGACACTGAGCTCACACCTCACTTGGGACCTCTCAGCTCCTCCCAAGGGCAGCACAGGGACAGCTTTGCTCTCTGCTCTCTGCGACCAGGGACAGGAGCCAAGGGAATGCCAGGAGCTGTGTCAGGGGACGATTAGGCTGGCTATCAGGGAAAGGTTTTTTTCCTCAGAGGCTGGTCGGGCACTGAATAGGTTCTCCAGGCAATGGGCACAGCCCCAAGGCTGCCAGAGATCCAGGAGCGTTTGGCCAATGCTCTCAGGGATGCAGAGGGTGGGACTGTTGGAGTGTCTGTGCAGGGCCAGGAGTTGGACTTTGACGATCCCTAGGGGTCCCTTCCGACTCAGGAAACTCTTACCATTTTCCCCTCTTTCCTCTCCTTGCACAATGCTCTCAGCTTACTGTTCCACCGCATGCTCCACTTCTGAAACCTCCGCTACTTCTTTCCAGTTCAAGCACAGTTCTACTGGTTACAATCCAAAGATAGACAGATTGAAAAACAACCAAAAAGAAACACCTGTTTGGAATGTCGTGGTCTTATCTGCATCTCCAGCTATGAAGTCGATTGTGCCTTGCAAGTTCTAAAAGCAAAACAACAACAACAAAAAACACCCACCACACCGTTTTAACATAGGGATTTGCCTTCTTCTAAGAAATCCATATCCCTTCTCAAAATGGATCTATTTCAGGAAGAGATCATCTTGAATAGATCACTTACTACCTAAAGAACCTGGAACACTCAAATCCGTAATGATAAGCCTGTTACCTTGTCGTTTTCTGTTCCAAAGGCAAATGCATTTGCTCAAGTGCCGTTTGTAACAAGGACAGAGCTCAAAGTGTGGCTCTGAGAAATGTTTTGGTTTCCCTCTCCTATCTCCATCAAAAGCACTTTCTTCAATGGCTGAAACAATACTTGATACAGTCTGAATTTTAAAGGTCATGAAAATTTTCTCCAAAGTGAAAAATTAATATAGCAGTCAGGTTTGAAACCAACGGGAATTTTTGTTTTACCTGTTTGAAGATTCCCTTCACACTAAAATGCTGGCTGATGGATACCTAGAAGAAATCAATTCCCACAAAATGCTTCTGGGTAAGCCATTACGTCATCCATTACAATTTGCTTCAGTGTCCCGTTCCTGTCCAATTGAAGGTCCCTGTTTAAGAGACTCAAGTGCGGAGAGAAATAAAATTAAATATGACTACAGTGCCTTTAAATCTAAATCGAACTTCCTGATCAATCTCATAAAACCTTTAGGCTAAATGTTGCCATTGATCTGTTTCTACTGAACACAATCACGTCCTGGCTTGTTAGAGATTAGTTCATTACAAAGAAAGAAACGCAGAGAAGTTAAAATATTTCCAAAGAAGCATTTGACATCCTTCCTTTTGGATGGGGAACCACACCAACACTGCTTACATAAGAGGTCAAATGACTGTCTTCCATGTTAGTTCTGCACTGTGCTCAGCGGAGCCTTTCTGGTTTATTTGCCTTTGACTTGGACATAAAGCTGAGTCTTGATTCAAGAAAAATCAATATTCACACTTGTTTTCATTTACACGGACATTGGCTTGGTCTCCTAAACAAAGAGAATGATGGGGAATTTTTGTACGAGTTCAGATAGGTAACATTCTCTTTCCGCAACCTGGCATTGTATTTTCACTTGGTCTGTTACCTCTGGCTTTGTTTTAACGGCTCAAATTATTAGGAAGAGTATCAAACCTCCAGCTCTAACCACAGTCCCACTGCGAGGTGTGTGAAGGTATGTGCATCTGCCCCTCAGGTCCACACTGCTCTTCTAATGTGCCTCTGATCGAGCAGGTAGGAAAGACCTCCTGGGTGTGTGAACAGTGCTGCTTCCTCTACGGCTTCAGAGCTGCTGCTAAGATCTTCAGGAAGGAGAGCGGTATTGTACCCATTTTTAGATGGTTTTTAAAGTTGCCGGTGCTTGGCTGTCTTAAACGTCTGAGTTCCTAGAACTTTGAATGAGATCAAATCTATGAGTGAAGAGATGATGGTGCAGACCAACTTCTGATTCCGGTGATCCAAGAATCTGCACTACTACTTTTACCTTCTGAATAAGGCATGGATGTGACGGTATGCACAGTAATACTGATGTGCTATGGTTTTTGAATGATAGCAGTCTTCCTTTGTCCCATTCCTAAACCGTGGGCATTATTTGCCTTAACCTTGTTCAGTAGGGACATTATTCTATATTCTTACATGAAGTGAAAAGCACTCTTTTTCCATACCTTCACACAACAGCATTAAAACAAGGCCTAAGTAGTACAACCAATGTTCAAAGATGCTCTACCTTTTAAGTTTACAAAACATACCAAATTCATACCTTGTTCTAAGTTGATCTCAAGAAGAAAGGGTGTTCTCCAAATACTCCTTCAGCTCTTCCTCACAGCTCACCGTTTGCCTTTTTTCTAAGATTGTATCCAGATCACTTTCATCATCTAAGGCCACATAAAAAAGCTAGTAAAAATGGTTTCGTAGATACTAAAATCTCCCCAGCTCTTTAGGATTCAAGGAAGTTAATTATGCACATATCTTCTACACCCAGAAGAGAAAGCTACCTCAGCAAAACTCATCGCCTATGAAAATCTTCCTAGATAATGAACACCTCTGACACTGCCACCCCAAGTTGGTGTTCTGAAACAATGAGAACCTCACATCCAATCAGACTCTAGACCTGCACAAGATCTCGTCATAGCAACTTGCAGCCACTTTCTACAGAAAGCAGCAGTGATCTCTATCGCTGTTGCCATACCAACAATAAGACAGGACTGTCCATTCAGCGTGAATCAAGCAGTTAGCAAAAATGCACCTGACAGAATGAAACTGAAGAGGAGAAATTCCCATCTAAAAGTCAAAGATTACATTTTTAATTTTATAGCAGGTATTTTGAATTTCAGAGGGCTCTTTGCATTAAGAAGTCCTGTCTTTATAGCACACCCTTGTTTTTATGTTTCTACCTGGATTATGGCCATTTAGCCGTCTCCTTCAAATCACTCCAAAGAAAAACATTCAAGTGAACAAGTTCTTTCTAAACTGCTGGAAGGTGAAATGAATGAGTAAGAGGATATGTAACATGATAAAAGGCTGCCTGGAATTTTACGACTGGTATCCAACATGGCGTCTTCTATCTGGAGAGTAAAAAAAAATCAGTCTCCAAGTAAACTGGTAAGAATGCGGATTCTCAAAACTTCTGTTTATTCTGGCACCATAAAGCACCAAATCACATTCTATAATTTATCCCTTTAGAAACAACTGCCCGACTTTTTTTATGTATAGAAAAGATTGGAAGACATTTGGGAGATCATTTCCAGCTCTTCCTGAAGTCTGATCTTAAGCAGACTGGGCCATACGTCATTCATCGCTATCCTATGTATTTCAGATAGAAATGATCATAAAAATACAATCTATTTCTATTACAAATAATAAACACAAGAATTATGAACACTTCCACATGAAACTCTTCCACACCAAACTGTTTCTCTGGAGTGTTTTGTCACACTATGGACCTCTTTCTAAGGTGACATCAATAGCCTACCACGCAGAAGGCATTGCAGGTGGGAGCACAGGAAGAACAGACTAATCCCAAGGAGTGATGAAGATATATGTCATCAAATAAAAGAAACGTACATCCACGTGCTCCACTTCTTCTTCAAACCTACATTTTCGTTTCTCAGTCATCTGAAGCATGTTGGAGTGCACAACTTCAGCATCTTCTGCTGTGCAAATGTTCACATCCAACAGGGTCATCTGAAGGAAAAGAAGAACAAATTATTGACATGCACAGAAGAAATACTGTGTGGCTTTCAGAGAGCCTGGCTAAACGTAGTGTTTCTTTTCTTGTGATGGACAGAGATAGATTCAGCCTCCCACATGCCATATTAGATTACTAAACAATACCATCTGGTTGGACACAAAGGGAGAAATTGAGGCAGAGGTGGAATTTCTTTCCCAAGATAAGACAGATTTAGCACAAGGGCTGAGGCTCCTTGCATCTTCCACATTCATGTAGGACAGCACTCCCTTCATTACTGGCATTTGTTACGGCTTTTCCACATTTCAAGCACAAATACCGACTACTACTGTGAAACCAAACGGATGGCTTACTTTTTGAACAGAGTAAGGAGGAGGTTAAAAAGGAATTCCACTTGTTATCTCACTGTCTGGTGCATCCTCAGACGCACTTTACTCTTAATGACACATTGGACCACGGCTATCACAGCCAAAAGCTGTGGCACTCAACTTGCACATCTGCCCTTTCTCCTGACATTTGCCCTCGACCAGCTCATACTGGATGCTCATTTTCTCCACGCACTCCACATTAGGGCTGTCTGAATGATACGGAACAGACCACAGTCAAAATTCCCATCTTTCACAGTGCAGTGTGACATGGAAACATGACAGAGGCCATGTGCTGAATCTCAGCACACGGAACAGATGCCAGCAGTGCCTACAGACACCAGACATTACCAGCCAAAGAAATCAAGACATTTTCATACACAGCTGTTTATCATTACGCTTCAAAGTAGCAAGGTACTTAACAATCGCTACCAACTTCTTTGCTACCATACAGGCTACAAACATCCCAACTGGATGTGCTCTGGAGCAAGAGAAGGCAGACACAGAGCGGGAAGGCATGCTGCAAGGACACAGAGAAAGGAAGTATCTCCAATACTTCCCCTCTTCTTCTCATACTTCCCCTCTTCTTCTCCAGGAGTTAAAAAGGAGTATTTTTGTATGACTGAGAAGGGATCCACGTCAAAATTAACATTTGATTTCCCCCAGATTCATTCTAACCGAGCCAGTTCCTGCTAGATCTCCCCATGCACAGGTGTTTGTACTGGCCAAAGGAAAGCCATGCCACAGGCAGCTTCTTTGGCTCTTACTGCCACCTCCAAGCAACTGAGAAGGTATGTGGCAACACACGGAACAAAGAATAGAGCAAACATGCACTCTCAAAGCAACCGTCTGCCTCATCGTTGCCCAGGAGAAAAGAAAATATTGCTTGAATTCCAGACTGTTCTTAGGATTTCCCGACCTACCTAGACTTTTGTTTCAATTCTCCAGAGTTCTGCACCATTCGTTTCCATCAGATTTGGCACGTGTTGGAGGCAACAGGGTGCTATCAAAGCAGGAAACAAGAGTCAGGTATCCTAAAATACAAACCAGTCAGTACTTCAAATATAAAATTATGAATCCGAATATCCATACTACTGGGCGTTCTTTTATTTACAGCCATCTTGGCAATGAAAATAAACCTGAGATTGTTGTTGTTCAAGGCCAACTGTTTACTGCCCGATAAGGAACTAACTGTCATCTACCTGGTTCCTACATCCACCGTAAAAAACCTCCCTGTAAAGATCGTAATGCATTGCACCCACACCAATGTGTCTTGTGTTCAGGATGGATATTCAAACGTAGCAACGTTAGATTTCTATCCAGACTCCTCTCTTCATTTATTCCGCAAATAAAATCCCACGCCATGGAGAAAAAAATGCCTTGACAAAAACACCAAGTTCTAGCTCTCCACCCCTCTTTGCCCATTTCTGCTATGTTTCGAGATTTACTTCTGCATTCCTCCATTTTTAGAGCCTGATCGCCACCTATTAAGTGTAGCTGGGGCACTGAAAATCAAGAATGCATTTTTTCCATTCAAAAGAGCTGTACAGAAATAGATGTAGACCCTGCCTTACTGCTGCATTTAGCAATCACACATTGACAGGAAGCAAAGTGCATTTTGTAGCCAAGTCCTTCATTAACTCCAGCAACAATTGTTTTCCTTTATGCTATACCCTCTTTTGCCATACCCGATATATTGCAAAACCTTCAGTCTCTCTTCACTGAGTACCATCTGCTCCTTTATCAACTTTTCCATTTCCATATTCACAGTTGGGGGATTCTGTATTTCTTCACTTGCCATAAATTCTCTGCAGGATGGAAAGTAGATATGTAGAATGGAATCACATGATATATGTGATATCATACGTGGTATCACGTAGAAAGAAAAAATGATCAAGTATTACTTTAACAGAAACCAAAAGTGAACACTAGCCTCTTGGTGTTGCTCATTGTCCAAAAGAAGACTGCCAAATTTCTGACCTGAAACTCTGAACTCCACACTTCTTTTGCATGAGCTTCCAGTCCCTTGCCATTTCAGTTGATGCCATTTTTCTTTCTCAAGCTCTGATTTCATTCGATTCAAGAGTAGCTTGGCAGTTGCCCTCTCATTATCCAGCAGTGCTCCGTTTATATTCTGTGTATTAAAAAACAAAACCAGAAGTAGAAGCAGCATACAACATGCAAAAACAAACCAAAAATTGTCTCTTCTACAGAAAATGAGGGGAGAAAAGAACACAAATGATAACCAATACCCCGTCAAGTAGAAATTTCTTCTATATTTCAGTGATTGATAGGCAGAAAAAATGAATTTCATCTGGGGAAAGAAAGACATTCTAGGAATATTCAGACTGCTATCTTGCCCCAGGTAAAACATTTACCATGGCCTTAGCGTTAATGAGCTTGTGAACATCAGCTGCCAAGAGGAAGGACATTTCCTCCAGTTTCACACAATACTTGGTCAGTACATCTGCTATCTGTGCAATCAAAGAATACAGAAAAGCAACAACAATGAAAAGTAGAACTCAAATATCAATTTCCCAAGTTAAAAATCTACATGAACAAGACAATTTTTCCATTCAAGTGAATTCGATTTAATTAATTCATTAACTACATAAGTAGCATTCTCACGTTCAAGAGTAGAATTCAAAGAATCGACGTTGCTTCTTCTGAGACATTGAAGCCTGAGTAGATCCCAACTTCAAATCTAGTAGGACGGCATGAAAGCAATACCTGCTACATTTAGTACATGTAAACTACAAAGAACATCTAGAACAGCTCTAAAAGATGCACAAACCCATGAACTTTGAAGGAGACGCTAGCAAGAAATGTGGAAATAGGCTTTATCTGCCCAGTGCTTTTCCCAAAAGCACGGGCACTCCTTGGCGTCAGTGAGAGTCTCTGTCTCATTACTCAGCAGCTGGCTTAGGGTAAAAAAGGATGCATGCAATCACTTCATTCCTGTTCATGACATAAACTTACTGCATCATCATGGAAGCCATTTACTTGGAAATATAGCCTAAAAAATAGGTGTCAGACTGGGTACATATCTAGATTGCTATGAGCAAAACCAATTTCTTTTTAACAGGAAAGCCATACAATATGCCTGCCATGGCAAATATTAGTCTACTAGCCCTGCACTTCAACGGGCAGTGAGCAGTTCATGACACCAAGTTTACGTTTGGCAAGGAGACAGTCTATTTATTACAAGCCCCTAGTTCTAGAACCAAGAATTCAGGAGTTGCTCATTCCCAATGAAAATCTGTCCATTTCATACCTTTGGGGTTTTATGCTTCTGTTCTTTACCTGTCTTGAGTGTGGCTTTCTTGTGAAGTCACTGATGGGTGTTTTTCCAACACATTTCTGCTGATTACACGGTAATTGCGTGGCATCAGCAGACATCTCTGAATGCCTCTTGAAAGTATGCTTTTTACTCTTCCTAGAGGACCTTGTCTTCTTCTTTCCTTCACCCAAAAGGTGGGCTAAGTGAGCCTTCAAAGAACCATCATCTCAACAATTAGAATTCTTTCAAACCTACTGAATGGAGAACAGCGACAAAAAAATTTTAAAAAGACTAGTACGCGAAAGACAACAGAAGAGAAAGGTAAAATAATGAATCCTACATGCCACGTGCATAACTCTCTTCATTCAAGGCTATTTTCAAAATGAGAAAAAAAAAAAAAAAAAATCATCTTTTCCTCAGAGAGGAAAAGTGGAGTAACTGGATTGTGTTGCCTTGCCTACAGTTACCAGAAAAGTCAACAGCTGAGTTGAAAACTCCTGAAGCTGGCTAACTACACCTCTAAATGTTTTACTACTGTGTTATGATTCTGTCTTCAGTTAATAGAACCCGATATACAACAAAGAGATGGGAGCACATGGAGATGCATTGGAGAGCCTACGCTGGAGGTAACACATTCATTTTTTACTCAAACAAATCCAAATTAGAAATGTTGAAAATTACCTGGGGCCATTTCAACAGCCAGCAAACTGACTAACACAACCAATCTTTGGCTTCTATTCAATCCTTTGCTTGTTTTACCTGGACCTTGAAGATCTGTCTGCAGCCTTCCTCTCTGCAAATATATCACACTCGTCCTATTGAGAACCCATGGCTCATCACAGCTGCTTCGCCACGCCTGCTTCCAGAAGAACCGGCAACTACAAGCTGGGAGCCAAGAGATACAACACTTCACTTGGAAAAGGGCCTTCCATGAATCCTAGAATCCCAGAATGGTTTGGACTGGAAGCGACCTTAGAGACAAATTATCTTCTTCCCACATCCTGACACGGGCAGGGACACTTTTCCACTAGTCCAGGTTGCTCCATGTCCGCTCCAGCCTGGCCCTGGACGCTTCCTGCCATGGGGCTCCTACACAGCCTCTTTGAGCAACATGTGCCTCAGCACCCACCCAAGGAAGAATTCCTTTCCAATATCCCATCTATCCCAGCCCTCTGGCAGTTTGAAGCTATTCCCCCTTGTCCTGCGAGTCCAGACCCTTTTCCAAAGTCCCTCCCCAGCTATCTTGGAGCCCCAGCAGGCACTGCAAGGGGCTCGAAGATCTCCCTGGAGCCTTCTGTTCTCCAGATTGGACACCCTCAGCTCTCCCAGTCTGTCCTAGAGCAAAGAAGCTCCACCTTTCAAAGCACCTTAGACGCCTCCTACCGCCCAAACTCGATGGCAACGCTGGCCTTCCGGGCCCTACGGATATCGCTTCCGGTGTCGCTCGGAGTCACTCCCGGCTCTCTTCCCGCCCCCCATGGGGCCCTCAGGCGATGCCGCTCCTACGCCACTTCTGCCGCTGTCAGACCAACGGGGGGGCGGGGGGCCAGCCCAGACTCATCCACAATCCACACTGTCCTCGGCGGCTGCTGCGGGCTCATGGCGGCCCACACACCCGGAAGCAGAGCTCCGAACACAGAGGATCATAGCCCCACATTTGTGTTCGTCTCTGCACAAGGCAGGCCAGTCTTGCCATGCCCGGACTTTTCAGTTCAGCACGAGAATGAGAATACACCTGCGCCATGGGGGAGGAAACCTCTAAAGACTCCCTCATACGTGGTCGCTCAACTTAATGCCTAGGCACTTGCCATTCCTAAGGCTACACTAAAGCCTTTTTTACCTTGCGGGTAAGAAATGCCGTTGTTCTCGTGTGCAGCTAAAGGCGCAGCACAGGCAGGCCGGGGCAAAAGCTGGGGCAGAGCCCTTCCTCACACCTTCGCTGTGCTGTACTCCATGCAGCTAGAGCGAAGCGAGAAGGACGCGAGGAAGAAAAAGGCGTTCTTAAAGTAGCACCCTGGCAGCAGCCCTGAAAAGGCGCATAACACACGGCGTCTCGCTGCCCTCCGTTCTACATACTCGCGGCTCCCTCTGCCGACTTGCAAAAGTTGCTACCAGAGCAGAGGCGGCCAGATTGAAGAGGCAGTGCCTAGGTTCACCTTCTCCTTACTGCACGTAAGCCACGTCCAGCTCCTCGCTGCACTCTGGATTTCCCTTCTCCGCGGCACTTACCGTGGTGCTGTGTGCAACTCGGCGCCTAGAAGCGACCGCCAATGCTTTCAAAGCGGGCTGCAAGGGAACCAAGGAGCAGCACAAGCAGCAGTGCTTCAGCTTGCTCCTTCCGACTGCTAAGGGCACTTGGGAGGGCAAGCGAGAGTCAACCACCTTCCTCTCCTAGTAGCCTGTAACGTGGTGCACACAAGCACGGGACGAGTGCTGCTTCGTTCACCGCCCTCGCCCACGCCTGGCGCTGCTTTCACTTGCCGGCGGCCAGAAGCCGCTGCAGGGGCGCCACACAGCCAGCAGTGTGCCGGCAGCCAAGAGCTAGAGAACGCTGCTTCTGCCCAAGCCCGCCTAGGGCGTGCACCTTTGTTCTCAGAGCTCCGTGCAACAGTCTGCCTCTCTCGCAGTTCGAATGGAAAACGAAAGCTTTTCGCCTACGCCCTTCACAGAGATCCGTTGCCAGGACGAGAATGCCTTGTGGCCGGAGCTCGCCCCCGCCGCGAGGAAGCTGCTATTAGCACCGCGTTGCAGGGACACGTCTCGCTTCTTGACTACGTGCTCAGCGCTCTCCGAATTCGCCGCTAGCTCCACGGTCTTTCTCAGCTGCAAGTAGCAGCGCTCACAGTACATAGAGCTTCGCAAGGACCGAAGACCCGGAGGGAAGTATCGCACTCGAAAATGTGCCAGGATAGAGACGTTCTACACTGAGTAGAGACACAGACAGACAGAGAGTTCTACACTGCCCCTTCTCGTCGGCCATCTTGTGCTCTGCTGCCTCTGCTGTGACGAATGGGTCCTTGAAAGGCGAGCGACAGCGGCTCTCCAGGCACTGAAAAGAGTTCCCTAGGGACTTTTCGATGTAAAACTTTTTCCACCTCCAAAAATACATGGGTAAGTCCTAAAAGTTTTGGTTTTCTTAAGAATAGTTTCGCCCAAGTTTTGCTGTTCTAAACACCCATGGTTTCAGTCTTCACTTAACTGCTTGTTTCTGTCTTTTTGGCTAGTGGCAATCTAATTCTAAGGTAACTAGATGTGTTGGAAATCCATAAATTACATCTCAAGTTAGATGGGAAAATTGGCTCGGAAGAAAATGGAATTGAGAATTTGGAAAGAATCCAGAGTGAGCTGATGTCACAATCCGAGATTCCCTTGGGTTCCAAATCCTTTCATTTGTGTTTTTGTGGGCTTTTTGAAGGCGGTGTACAGTTGAAGCCAGGATTTAGCTGCGGTGAGACCTGCTCTGCTGTAAAAGCATTATTTTCTCAGTGAGCATGGACAACAGTTAGAGTGTCGTCTTTTAAGATTCCCTGCACTCCACTTATGGTGGCAAAAGCAGTGCCTTGACTGTAATCATAAAAGTGATTACAGCTTCATTGCTTTGACATCATGTAGGATGCTTCCTCCATCTGCTGTGGTCAGCATTAAGTAACAGATTTCTCAGTTTCTAGGAAGAGTCTAGCAAACAATCACCTTGCTCCTTCTCTTGCATTTATTCATCACTGCTATGCTGCTATACAGACAGGTAGTCTGTTTATGATTCAACAATTCAATGGGACATCAAGTAAATAACAAAGCAAAACTAACTACCGAAAGCACTATAAGGGCCAGAGATTAGCTTGGATCAAAACAGGTATTCTCCTAGCATTGTTTACAAACGAGTCAGCATGTGAAACAGAAGGCACAATGTAGTTTGTGCCTTGTTTTGGGCATGCCCGGAAGAAGGAAATTCTGATTTCACATACGGGAAAAGAAATGTTGACATTTGAATGAGATTGTTCATACCCCAGTAAAGGTTGCTTTGAAAGGTTGTGGAAGTCCTGTTAGGAAACATGGCTTTACAAGTCCTTTCCACCAGGAGACAACAGCTGCAGAACATCTGGGTGTGCCAGTGTTGAGAGCACCAGCAAAGATCAAAGTGGAGAAGTTGGTGAACAATGGCAGTGGCCTGGCGGAGGGCAAGTGGGGTGCTGGCTGTGGGACCAGGGGAGTCCTGACTGATTTAGGAGGCGTGTGATGGTCTGTGCCAGCAAGCAGAATAGTGCTGTGGCCTTGGCACACTGCTAATACTGGAATTCAGTGGGGTCACTGGGCAGGCTGAGTGTGTGAGCTGCTGGAGGGACCCAGGTTGCCCACATGTAAACATCCAGTCTCACTCTTGCCAGCCACAGAAAGGAGCAGGATGTGGCTGCTGGCGATGCCTGTCACGTATATGTAGTGTATATGTGTGCTATCCCAGCCTGCTGGGAACGCTTCTTCTTTGGGACTGCTTGGGCTGAGGGAGAGAAAGCAGTGGTAGTTTCTGAGGTTTCGAGTTTGCTCGAGTTTCTCAGGCTGTTTCTGGAGCCACCCAGAGTTCTCTTCCTTGAAGCATTTCAAGTCCTGCTAATTTTCAAAATTCAAACAGACACAGCCCTAAGCTAGTTGATCTGACTTCAGAGCTATTCTTACGCTGAGCTGTTGGATGATCTGATCTCCTGAGATGTCTTCCATCTCAGTTTATGACCTGGTTCTTGTGAAAAGTAGGATCTTTTAGCCTGGAGAAGAGAGGTTTCTGGAGAGACAGTATTGTGGCCTTTGAATATGTAAAGAGGGTATAAGACAAATGGAGAAAGACTTTTTAGGAAAGTTTGCAGAGACAGGATAAGGGGCCATGCTTTCAAACTGAGACTAGGTTTAGATTGGCTAAAAGGAAAAACTTTTCTACAATGAAGCTGGTGAGACACTCAAACGGGTGTTCCAGAGAAGTTGTGGATGCCCCATCATTGAGAGTGCTCCTTATCAGTTTGGCTAGTCTTGAGCAATTTGATCTACTGTAAGATCTACCTGGCAAGGAAGTTGGACTACATGATCTTTAATCACAGACTGTTGTATGATTCCGTGGAAGACAGAATGCAGTAAAGTTCATATTTCAGATTTTGGCGCAGACATATTTATTTTTTCTCACTTTATGCATCATTGCAATGACAACTTGTTAGCTTCTGAAATGATTAGCTGAGATTGATTTCCTTCCTTAGTTTCATTTTCTCTGTTATTCCTTCACTCTTGGACTTTTTTTTTCACTAGATTCCCTCTTTCAGTAAACTGCCCTTAAGTATCACTTTGCTCCCCACCTGGCTTTTTTTTTTTTTTTCAATGACACCTTTTCACTGGTTCGTTTTGGGCCTTTGCTGCTTGAAGTCCAGCAGCCTCCTTGTCTGAGCATTACGGAGCTTTCTTTACAGCTTCATCACTATGCAAAAAGCCATAAATTACTGTGTTCCATCTCACATACCATCAAGTATCACACTAATATTCCCTCTGCTGAATAGCTGGTTGGTTTACATAGACCAGCCAAATACCAGGAAATCCAGATGGCAGCAAGAATCTTGTAGACTACTCCCGCTGTTCATTTAAATTCTGGAGAAGTCACGTGAGGTATCACATTCTCTTGAAAGAAGTGTCTATCATCTCGGACATTCTAGAATGGGCTATTAATATTGTCATGAGTTTCTGGCTAGACTTTTTAGTATGCAAATTCAAATTCAAATGATCTGAAATGATAGAACTTTTTTTTCCCAGAATCGAAGTATGATGGAGTTCCATAGGGAGAATCTTAATCTTAGTTATTCTATTCCATCTCACATCATGGCTGGGGGAAGGGAGAAGGGAGTATCTTTGGGGGACAATGGGTTCCGGTGTAGTCAGTAAGCTGGGCAGAGGAGCCATCAGGTATTTTCTGTTGTTGGGCGGGGGGGGGGGGGGGGGATTCGTGTGAACTCTTCCTTTCTTGTACCCTGCCACTAGTATTGTTGCTAAAATTGTTTGTTTTCTCATCCAAGTGACAAAATCAGCACACTTAATGAGGGATGAAGAGGGAGCAGCGACCTCAGAACAGGAGGAAGAAGAAGCAGAGCCTGCTGTCCTCCAGAAGAAAAAAACACTACCAGCCAACTTTGCATCATCTGTGAACTTCCTGGGCGTGTACTCTATCACTTTGTCCAGATCACTGAGCAAGATATTAAACAGGACTGGGCCCAAGACTGAGCCTTGGGGACCAGCTGGATGAACTCTATTTCCCACCACTCTGTGGGCCTGGCCATCACCCAGTTTGTCACCCAGCAAACAGCCCACCCATGCAAACCATAAGCAGACAGTTTCTTCAGGAGAATGATGTGAGACTCATTGCAAAAAGGATCAGGGAGATGCCTAGGAAGAGTCTCAGGTGAATCCAGGAGACTATAGTGGAGGAAGGACGCGAGGAAGAAGAAGGCGTTCTTAAAGTAGCACCCTGGCAGCAGCCCTGAAAGGGCGCATAACACACGGCGTCTCGCTGCCCTCCGTTCTACATACTCGCAGCTCCCTCTGCCGACTTGCAAAAGTTGCTACCAGAGCAGAGGCGGCCAGATTGAAGAGGCAGTGCCTAGGTTCACCTTCTCCTTACTGCGCGTTAGCCACGTCCAGCTCCTCGCTGCACTCTGGATTTCCCTTCTCCGCGGCACTTACAGTGGTGCTGTGTGCAACTCGGCGCCTAGAAGCGACCGCCAATGCTTTCACAGCGGGCTGCAAGGGAACCAAGGAGCAGCACAAGCAGCAGTGCTTCAGCTTGCTCCTTCCGACTGCTAAGGGCACTTGGGAAGGCAAGCGAGAGTCAACCACCTTCCTCTCCTAGTAGCCTGTAACGTGGTGCACACAAGCACGGGACTAGTGCCGCTTCGTTCACCGCCCTCGCCCAAGCGTGGAGCCGCTTTCACTGGCCGGCGGCCAGAAGCCGCTGCAAGGGCGCCACACAACCACAAGTGCGCCGGCAGCCAAGAGCTAGAGAACGCTGCTTCTGCCCAAGTCCGCCTAGGGCGTGCACCTTTGTTCTCAGAGCTCCGTGCAACAGTCTGCCTCTCTCGCAGTTCGAATGGAAAACGAAAGCTTTTCGCCTACCCCCTTCACAGAGATCCGTTGCCAGGACGAGAATGTCTTGTGGCCGGAGCTCGCCCCCCCCGCGAGGAAGCTGCTCTTAGGACCGCGTTGCAGGGACACGTCTCGCTTCTTGACTACGTGCTCAGCGCTCTCCGAATTCGCCGCTAGCTCCACGGTCCTTCTCAGCTGCGAGTAGCAGCGCTCGCAGTACACAGAGCTTCGCAAGGCCCGAAGACCCGGAGGGAAGTATCGCACACGCAAATGTGCCAGGACAGAGACGTGTTCTACGTTGTCCCTTCTCGTCGTGCAGTTTGTGCCTCTGCTGCTTCTGCTGTTAGGAATCGCTCCTTGAAAGGCGAGCGAGAGCGTCCTTCCGGGTGCATTGCACTGAGTCGAGTGCTCGCTCGGGACTTTGCTCTCGCGGCCAAGGCAAGAGGGCGTGCTTGCCCGCAGAACTGAGAACACGCTGTTGGGCAGAGCTGCAACTGACCGCTGGAGTTCAGCTCTCGCCGGACGGCAGAAGGCGAAGAACGAAGCCGCTTGCGAGCGGCGCAGTGCAGCGAAGAGCTCTCCGAATTCGCCGCTAGCTCCACGGTCCTTCTCAGCTGCGAGTAGCAGCGCTCGCAGTACACAGAGCTTCGCAAGGCCCGAAGAGCCGGAGGGAAGTATCGCACACGCAAATGTGCCAGGACAGAGACGTGTTCTACGTTGTCCCTTCTCGTCGTGCAGTTTGTGCCTCTGCTGCTTCTGCTGTTAGGAATCGCTCCTTGAAAGGCGAGCGAGAGCGTCCTTCCGGGTGCATTGCACTGAGTCGAGTGCTCGCTCGGGACTTTGCTCTCGGGGCCAAGGCAAGAGGGCGTGCTTGCCCGCAGAACCGAGAACACGCTGTTGGGCAGAGCTGCAACTGACCGCTGGAGTTCAGCTCTCGCCGGACGGCAGAAGGCGAAGAACGAAGCCGCTTGCGAGCGGCGCAGTGCAGCGAAGAGCTCTCCGAATTCGCCGCTAGCTCCACGGTCCTTCTCAGCTGCGAGTAGCTGCTCTCGCAGTACACAGAGCTTCGCAAGGCCCGAAGAGCCGGAGGGAAGTATCGCACACGCAAATGTGCCAGGACAGAGACGTGTTCTACGGTGTCCCCTCTCGTCGTGCAGTTTGTGCCTCTGCTGCTTCTGCTGTTAGGAATCGCTCCTTGAAAGGCGAGCGAGAGCGTCCTTCCGGGTGCATTGCACTGAGTCGAGTGCTCGCTCGGGACTTTGCTCTCGGGGCCAAGGCAAGAGGGCGTGCTTCCCCCAGAACCGAGAACACGCTGTTGGGCAGAGCTGCAACTGACCGCTGGAGTTCAGCTCTCGCCGGACGGCAGAAGGCGAAGAACGAAGCCGCTTGCGAGCGGCGCAGTGCAGCGAAGAGCTCTCCGAATTCGCCGCTAGCTCCACGGTCCTTCTCAGCTGCGAGTAGCAGCGCTCGCAGTACACAGAGCTTCGCAAGGCCCGAAGAGCCGGAGGGAAGTATCGCACACGCAAATGTGCCAGGACAGAGACGTGTTCTACGTTGTCCCCTCTCGTCGTGCAGTTTGTGCCTCTGCTGCTTCTGCTGTTAGGAATCGCTCCTTGAAAGGCGAGCGAGAGCGTCCTTCCGGGTGCATTGCACTGAGTCGAGTGCTCGCTCGGGACTTTGCTCTCGGGGCCAAGGCAAGAGGGCGTGCTTGCCCGCAGAACCGAGAACACGCTGTTGGGCAGAGCTGCAACTGACCGCTGGAGTTCAGCTCTCGCCGGACGGCAGAAGGCGAAGAACGAAGCCGCTTGAGAGCGGCGCAGTGCAGCGAAGAGCTCTCCGAATTCGCCGCTAGCTCCACGGTCCTTCTCAGCTGCGAGTAGCAGCGCTCGCAGTACACAGAGCTTCGCAAGGCCCGAAGAGCCGGAGGGAAGTATCGCACACGCAAATGTGCCAGGACAGAGACGTGTTCTACGTTGTCCCCTCTCGTCGTGCAGTTTGTGCCTCTGCTGCTTCTGCTGTTAGGAATCGCTCCTTGAAAGGCGAGCGAGAGCGTCCTTCCGGGTGCATTGCACTGAGTCGAGTGCTCGCTCGGGACTTTGCTCTCGCGGCCAAGGCAAGAGGGCGTGCTTGCCCGCAGAACCGAGAACACGCTGTTGGGCAGAGCTGCAACTGACCGCTGGAGTTCAGCTCTCGCCGGACGGCAGAAGGCGAAGAACGAAGGCGCTTGCGAGCGGCGCAGTGCAGCGAAGAGCTCTCCGAATTCGCCGCTAGCTCCACGGTCCTTCTCAGCTGCGAGTAGCAGCGCTCGCAGTACACAGAGCCTCGCAAGGCCCGAAGAGCCGGAGGGAAGTATCGCACACGCAAATGTGCCAGGACAGAGACGTGTTCTACGTTGTCCCCTCTCGTCGTGCAGTTTGTGCCTCTGCTGCTTCTGCTGTTAGGAATCGCTCCTTGAAAGGCGAGCGAGAGCGTCCTTCCGGGTGCATTGCACTGAGTCGAGTGCTCGCTCGGGACTTTGCTCTCGGGGCCAAGGCAAGAGGGCGTGCTTGCCCGCAGAACCGAGAACACGCTGTTGGGCAGAGCTGCAACGGACCGCTGGAGTTCAGCTCTCGCCGGACGGCAGAAGGCGAAGAACGAAGGCGCTTGAGAGCGGCGCAGTGCAGCGAAGAGCTCTCCGAATTCGCCGCTAGCTCCACGGTCCTTCTCAGCTGCGAGTAGCAGCGCTCGCAGTACACAGAGCTTCGCAAGGCCCGAAGACCCGGAGGGAAGTATCGCTCACGAAAATGTGCCAGGACAGAGACGTGTTCTACGTTGTCCCCTCTCGTCGTGCAGTTTGTGCCTCTGCTGCTTCTGCTGTTAGGAATCGCTCCTTGAAAGGCGAGCGAGAGCGTCCTTCCGGGTGCATTGCACTGAGTCGAGTGCTCGCTCGGGACTTTGCTCTCGCGGCCAAGGCAAGAGGGCGTGCTTGCCCGCAGAACCGAGAACACGCTGTTGGGCAGAGCTGCAACTGACCGCTGGAGTTCAGCTCTCG
This sequence comes from Sturnus vulgaris, assembly GCF_052056855.1. Lineage (NCBI taxonomy): Eukaryota > Metazoa > Chordata > Aves > Passeriformes > Sturnidae > Sturnus > Sturnus vulgaris. The sequence goes on from NW_028276404.1 coordinate 194,760, forward strand.
CCGGACGGCAGAAGGCGAAGAACGAAGGCGCTTGCGAGCGGCGCAGTGCAGCGAAGAGCTCTACGAATTCGCCGCTAGCTCCACGGTCCTTCTCAGCTGCGAGTAGCAGCGCTCGCAGTACACAGAGCTTCGCAAGGCCCGAAGACCCGGAGGGAAGTATCGCTCACGAAAATGTGCCAGGACAGAGACGTGTTCTACGTTGTCCCCTCTCGTCGTGCAGTTTGTGCCTCTGCTGCTTCTGCTGTTAGGAATCGCTCCTTGAAAGGCGAGCGAGAGCGTCCTTCCGGGTGCATTGCACTGAGTCGAGTGCTCGCTCGGGACTTTGCTCTCGGGGCCAAGGCAAGAGGGCGTGCTTGCCCGCAGAACCGAGAACACGCTGTTGGGCAGAGCTGCAACTGACCGCTGGAGTTCAGCTCTCGCCGGACGGCAGAAGGCGAAGAACGAAGCCGCTTGCGAGCGGCGCAGTGCAGCGAAGAGCTCTCCGAATTCGCCGCTAGCTCCACGGTCCTTCTCAGCTGCGAGTAGCAGCGCTCGCAGTACACAGAGCTTCGCAAGGCCCGAAGAGCCGGAGGGAAGTATCGCACACGCAAATGTGCCAGGACAGAGACGTGTTCTACGTTGTCCCTTCTCGTCGTGCAGTTTGTGCCTCTGCTGCTTCTGCTGTTAGGAATCGCTCCTTGAAAGGCGAGCGAGAGCGTCCTTCCGGGTGCATTGCACTGAGTCGAGTGCTCGCTCGGGACTTTGCTCTCGGGGCCAAGGCAAGAGGGCGTGCTTGCCCGCAGAACCGAGAACACGCTGTTGGGCAGAGCTGCAACGGACCGCTGGAGTTCAGCTCTCGCCGGACGGCAGAAGGCGAAGAACGAAGGCGCTTGAGAGCGGCGCAGTGCAGCGAAGAGCTCTCCGAATTCGCCGCTAGCTCCACGGTCCTTCTCAGCTGCGAGTAGCAGCGCTCGCAGTACACAGAGCTTCGCAAGGCCCGAAGAGCCGGAGGGAAGTATCGCACACGAAAATGTGCCAGGACAGAGACGTGTTCTACGTTGTCCCCTCTCGTCGTGCAGTTTGTGCCTCTGCTGCTTCTGCTGTTAGGAATCGCTCCTTGAAAGGCGAGCGAGAGCGTCCTTCCGGATGCATTGCACTGAGTCGAGTGCTCGCTCGGGACTTTGCTCTCGGGGCCAAGGCAAGAGGGCGTGCTTGCCCGCAGAACCGAGAACACGCTGTTGGGCAGAGCTGCAACTGACCGCTGGAGTTCAGCTCTCGCCGGACGGCAGAAGGCGAAGAACGAAGCCGCTTGAGAGCGGCGCAGTGCAGCGAAGAGCTCTCCGAATTCGCCGCTAGCTCCACGGTCCTTCTCAGCTGCGAGTAGCAGCGCTCGCAGTACACAGAGCTTCGCAAGGCCCGAAGAGCCGGAGGGAAGTATCGCACACGCAAATGTGCCAGGACAGAGACGTGTTCTACGTTGTCCCCTCTCGTCGTGCAGTTTGTGCCTCTGCTGCTTCTGCTGTTAGGAATCGCTCCTTGAAAGGCGAGCGAGAGCGTCCTTCCGGGTGCATTGCACTGAGTCGAGTGCTCGCTCGGGACTTTGCTCTCGCGGCCAAGGCAAGAGGGCGTGCTTGCCCGCAGAACCGAGAACACGCTGTTGGGCAGAGCTGCAACTGACCGCTGGAGTTCAGCTCTCGCCGGACGGCAGAAGGCGAAGAACGAAGGCGCTTGCGAGCGGCGCAGTGCAGCGAAGAGCTCTCCGAATTCGCCGCTAGCTCCACGGTCCTTCTCAGCTGCGAGTAGCAGCGCTCGCAGTACACAGAGCCTCGCAAGGCCCGAAGAGCCGGAGGGAAGTATCGCACACGCAAATGTGCCAGGACAGAGACGTGTTCTACGTTGTCCCCTCTCGTCGTGCAGTTTGTGCCTCTGCTGCTTCTGCTGTTAGGAATCGCTCCTTGAAAGGCGAGCGAGAGCGTCCTTCCGGGTGCATTGCACTGAGTCGAGTGCTCGCTCGGGACTTTGCTCTCGGGGCCAAGGCAAGAGGGCGTGCTTGCCCGCAGAACCGAGAACACGCTGTTGGGCAGAGCTGCAACGGACCGCTGGAGTTCAGCTCTCGCCGGACGGCAGAAGGCGAAGAACGAAGGCGCTTGCGAGCGGCGCAGTGCAGCGAAGAGCTCTCCGAATTCGCCGCTAGCTCCACGGTCCTTCTCAGCTGCGAGTAGCAGCGCTCGCAGTACACAGAGCTTCGCAAGGCCCGAAGACCCGGAGGGAAGTATCGCTCACGAAAATGTGCCAGGACAGAGACGTGTTCTACGTTGTCCCCTCTCGTCGTGCAGTTTGTGCCTCTGCTGCTTCTGCTGTTAGGAATCGCTCCTTGAAAGGCGAGCGAGAGCGTCCTTCCGGGTGCATTGCACTGAGTCGAGTGCTCGCTCGGGACTTTGCTCTCGCGGCCAAGGCAAGAGGGCGTGCTTGCCCGCAGAACCGAGAACACGCTGTTGGGCAGAGCTGCAACTGACCGCTGGAGTTCAGCTCTCGCCGGACGGCAGAAGGCGAAGAACGAAGGCGCTTGCGAGCGGCGCAGTGCAGCGAAGAGCTCTACGAATTCGCCGCTAGCTCCACGGTCCTTCTCAGCTGCGAGTAGCAGCGCTCGCAGTACACAGAGCTTCGCAAGGCCCGAAGACCCGGAGGGAAGTATCGCTCACGAAAATGTGCCAGGACAGAGACGTGTTCTACGTTGTCCCCTCTCGTCGTGCAGTTTGTGCCTCTGCTGCTTCTGCTGTTAGGAATCGCTCCTTGAAAGGCGAGCGAGAGCGTCCTTCCGGGTGCATTGCACTGAGTCGAGTGCTCGCTCGGGACTTTGCTCTCGGGGCCAAGGCAAGAGGGCGTGCTTGCCCGCAGAACCGAGAACACGCTGTTGGGCAGAGCTGCAACTGACCGCTGGAGTTCAGCTCTCGCCGGACGGCAGAAGGCGAAGAACGAAGCCGCTTGAGAGCGGCGCAGTGCAGCGAAGAGCTCTCCGAATTCGCCGCTAGCTCCACGGTCCTTCTCAGCTGCGAGTAGCAGCGCTCGCAGTACACAGAGCTTCGCAAGGCCCGAAGAGCCGGAGGGAAGTATCGCACACGCAAATGTGCCAGGACAGAGACGTGTTCTACGTTGTCCCTTCTCGTCGTGCAGTTTGTGCCTCTGCTGCTTCTGCTGTTAGGAATCGCTCCTTGAAAGGCGAGCGAGAGCGTCCTTCCGGGTGCATTGCACTGAGTCGAGTGCTCGCTCGGGACTTTGCTCTCGGGGCCAAGGCAAGAGGGCGTGCTTGCCCGCAGAACCGAGAACACGCTGTTGGGCAGAGCTGCAACGGACCGCTGGAGTTCAGCTCTCGCCGGACGGCAGAAGGCGAAGAACGAAGGCGCTTGCGAGCGGCGCAGTGCAGCGAAGAGCTCTCCGAATTCGCCGCTAGCTCCACGGTCCTTCTCAGCTGCGAGTAGCAGCGCTCGCAGTACACAGAGCTTCGCAAGGCCCGAAGAGCCGGAGGGAAGTATCGCACACGAAAATGTGCCAGGACAGAGACGTGTTCTACGTTGTCCCCTCTCGTCGTGCAGTTTGTGCCTCTGCTGCTTCTGCTGTTAGGAATCGCTCCTTGAAAGGCGAGCGAGAGCGTCCTTCCGGGTGCATTGCACTGAGTCGAGTGCTCGCTCGGGACTTTGCTCTCGGGGCCAAGGCAAGAGGGCGTGCTTGCCCGCAGAACCGAGAACACGCTGTTGGGCAGAGCTGCAACGGACCGCTGGAGTTCAGCTCTCGCCGGACGGCAGAAGGCGAAGAACGAAGGCGCTTGCGAGCGGCGCAGTGCAGCGAAGAGCTCTCCGAATTCGCCGCTAGCTCCACGGTCCTTCTAAGCTGCGAGTAGCTGCTCTCGCAGTACACAGAGCTTCGCAAGGCCCGAAGAGCCGGAGGGAAGTATCGCACACGAAAATGTGCCAGGACAGAGACGTGTTCTACGGTGTCCCCTCTCGTCGTGCAGTTTGTGCCTCTGCTGCTTCTGCTGTTAGGAATCGCTCCTTGAAAGGCGAGCGAGAGCGTCCTTCCGGGTGCATTGCACTGAGTCGAGTGCTCGCTCGGGACTTTGCTCTCGGGGCCAAGGCAAGAGGGCGTGCTTGCCCGCAGAACCGAGAACACGCTGTTGGGCAGAGCTGCAACTGACCGCTGGAGTTCAGCTCTCGCCGGACGGCAGAAGGCGAAGAACGAAGCCGCTTGCGAGCGGCGCAGTGCAGCGAAGAGCTCTCCGAATTCGCCGCTAGCTCCACGGTCCTTCTCAGCTGCGAGTAGCAGCGCTCGCAGTACACAGAGCTTCGCAAGGCCCGAAGAGCCGGAGGGAAGTATCGCACACGCAAATGTGCCAGGACAGAGACGTGTTCTACGTTGTCCCCTCTCGTCGTGCAGTTTGTGCCTCTGCTGCTTCTGCTGTTAGGAATCGCTCCTTGAAAGGCGAGCGAGAGCGTCCTTCCGGGTGCATTGCACTGAGTCGAGTGCTCGCTCGGGACTTTGCTCTCGGGGCCAAGGCAAGAGGGCGTGCTTGCCCGCAGAACCGAGAACACGCTGTTGGGCAGAGCTGCAACTGACCGCTGGAGTTCAGCTCTCGCCGGACGGCAGAAGGCGAAGAACGAAGCCGCTTGAGAGCGGCGCAGTGCAGCGAAGAGCTCTCCGAATTCGCCGCTAGCTCCACGGTCCTTCTCAGCTGCGAGTAGCAGCGCTCGCAGTACACAGAGCTTCGCAAGGCCCGAAGAGCCGGAGGGAAGTATCGCACACGCAAATGTGCCAGGACAGAGACGTGTTCTACGTTGTCCCCTCTCGTCGTGCAGTTTGTGCCTCTGCTGCTTCTGCTGTTAGGAATCGCTCCTTGAAAGGCGAGCGAGAGCGTCCTTCCGGGTGCATTGCACTGAGTCGAGTGCTCGCTCGGGACTTTGCTCTCGGGGCCAAGGCAAGAGGGCGTGCTTGCCCGCAGAACCGAGAACACGCTGTTGGGCAGAGCTGCAACGGACCGCTGGAGTTCAGCTCTCGCCGGACGGCAGAAGGCGAAGAACGAAGGCGCTTGCGAGCGGCGCAGTGCAGCGAAGAGCTCTCCGAATTCGCCGCTAGCTCCACGGTCCTTCTCAGCTGCGAGTAGCAGCGCTCGCAGTACACAGAGCTTCGCAAGGCCCGAAGACCCGGAGGGAAGTATCGCTCACGAAAATGTGCCAGGACAGAGACGTGTTCTACGTTGTCCCCTCTCGTCGTGCAGTTTGTGCCTCTGCTGCTTCTGCTGTTAGGAATCGCTCCTTGAAAGGCGAGCGAGAGCGTCCTTCCGGGTGCATTGCACTGAGTCGAGTGCTCGCTCGGGACTTTGCTCTCGGGGCCAAGGCAAGAGGGCGTGCTTGCCCGCAGAACCGAGAACACGCTGTTGGGCAGAGCTGCAACTGACCGCTGGAGTTCAGCTCTCGCCGGACGGCAGAAGGCGAAGAACGAAGCCGCTTGCGAGCGGCGCAGTGCAGCGAAGAGCTCTCCGAATTCGCCGCTAGCTCCACGGTCCTTCTCAGCTGCGAGTAGCAGCGCTCGCAGTACACAGAGCTTCGCAAGGCCCGAAGACCCGGAGGGAAGTATCGCTCACGAAAATGTGCCAGGACAGAGACGTGTTCTACGTTGTCCCCTCTCGTCGTGCAGTTTGTGCCTCTGCTGCTTCTGCTGTTAGGAATCGCTCCTTGAAAGGCGAGCGAGAGCGTCCTTCCGGGTGCATTGCACTGAGTCGAGTGCTCGCTCGGGACTTTGCTCTCGGGGCCAAGGCAAGAGGGCGTGCTTGCCCGCAGAACCGAGAACACGCTGTTGGGCAGAGCTGCAACTGACCGCTGGAGTTCAGCTCTCGCCGGACGGCAGAAGGCGAAGAACGAAGCCGCTTGCGAGCGGCGCAGTGCAGCGAAGAGCTCTCCGAATTCGCCGCTAGCTCCACGGTCCTTCTCAGCTGCGAGTAGCTGCTCTCGCAGTACACAGAGCTTCGCAAGGCCCGAAGAGCCGGAGGGAAGTATCGCACACGCAAATGTGCCAGGACAGAGACGTGTTCTACGGTGTCCCCTCTCGTCGTGCAGTTTGTGCCTCTGCTGCTTCTGCTGTTAGGAATCGCTCCTTGAAAGGCGAGCGAGAGCGTCCTTCCGGGTGCATTGCACTGAGTCGAGTGCTCGCTCGGGACTTTGCTCTCGGGGCCAAGGCAAGAGGGCGTGCTTCCCCCAGAACCGAGAACACGCTGTTGGGCAGAGCTGCAACTGACCGCTGGAGTTCAGCTCTCGCCGGACGGCAGAAGGCGAAGAACGAAGCCGCTTGCGAGCGGCGCAGTGCAGCGAAGAGCTCTCCGAATTCGCCGCTAGCTCCACGGTCCTTCTCAGCTGCGAGTAGCAGCGCTCGCAGTACACAGAGCTTCGCAAGGCCCGAAGAGCCGGAGGGAAGTATCGCACACGCAAATGTGCCAGGACAGAGACGTGTTCTACGTTGTCCCCTCTCGTCGTGCAGTTTGTGCCTCTGCTGCTTCTGCTGTTAGGAATCGCTCCTTGAAAGGCGAGCGAGAGCGTCCTTCCGGGTGCATTGCACTGAGTCGAGTGCTCGCTCGGGACTTTGCTCTCGGGGCCAAGGCAAGAGGGCGTGCTTGCCCGCAGAACCGAGAACACGCTGTTGGGCAGAGCTGCAACTGACCGCTGGAGTTCAGCTCTCGCCGGACGGCAGAAGGCGAAGAACGAAGCCGCTTGAGAGCGGCGCAGTGCAGCGAAGAGCTCTCCGAATTCGCCGCTAGCTCCACGGTCCTTCTCAGCTGCGAGTAGCAGCGCTCGCAGTACACAGAGCTTCGCAAGAACCGAAGACCCGGAGGGAAGTATCGCACACGAAAATGTGCCAGGACAGAGACGTGTTCTACGTTGTCCCCTCTCGTCGTGCAGTTTGTGCCTCTGCTGCTTCTGCTGTTAGGAATCGCTCCTTGAAAGGCGAGCGAGAGCGTCCTTCCGGGTGCATTGCACTGAGTCGAGAGCTCGCTCGGGACTTTGCTCTCGGGGCCAAGGCAAGAGGGCGTGCTTGCCCGCAGAACCGAGAACACGCTGTTGGGCAGAGCTGCAACTGACCGCTGGAGTTCAGCTCTCGCCGGACGGCAGAAGGCGAAGAACGAAGGCGCTTGCGAGCGGCGCAGTGCAGCGAAGAGCTCTCCGAATTCGCCGCTAGCTCCACGGTCCTTCTCAGCTGCGAGTAGCAGCGCTCGCAGTACACAGAGCTTCGCAAGGCCCGAAGAGCCGGAGGGAAGTATCGCACACGCAAATGTGCCAGGACAGAGACGTGTTCTACGTTGTCCCCTCTCGTCGTGCAGTTTGTGCCTCTGCTGCTTCTGCTGTTAGGAATCGCTCCTTGAAAGGCGAGCGAGAGCGTCCTTCCGGGTGCATTGCACTGAGTCGAGTGCTCGCTCGGGACTTTGCTCTCGGGGCCAAGGCAAGAGGGCGTGCTTGCCCGCAGAACCGAGAACACGCTGTTGGGCAGAGCTGCAACGGACCGCTGGAGTTCAGCTGTCGCCGGACGGCAGAAGGCGAAGAACGAAGGCGCTTGCGAGCGGCGCAGTGCAGCGAAGAGCTCTCCGAATTCGCCGCTAGCTCCACGGTCCTTCTCAGCTGCGAGTAGCAGCGCTCGCAGTACACAGAGCTTCGCAAGGCCCGAAGAGCCGGAGGGAAGTATCGCTCACGAAATTGTGCCAGGACAGAGACGTGTTCTACGTTGTCCCCTCTCGTCGTGCAGTTTGTGCCTCTGCTGCTTCTGCTGTTAGGAATCGCTCCTTGAAAGGCGAGCGAGAGCGTCCTTCCGGGTGCATTGCACTGAGTCGAGTGCTCGCTCGGGACTTTGCTCTCGGGGCCAAGGCAAGAGGGCGTGCTTGCCCGCAGAACCGAGAACACGCTGTTGGGCAGAGCTGCAACTGACCGCTGGAGTTCAGCTCTCCCCGGACGGCAGAAGGCGAAGAACGAAGGCGCTTGCGAGCGGCGCAGTGCAGCGAAGAGCTCTCCGAATTCGCCGCTAGCTCCACGGTCCTTCTCAGCTGCGAGTAGCAGCGCTCGCAGTACACAGAGCTTCGCAAGGCCCGAAGACCCGGAGGGAAGTATCGCACACGAAAATGTGCCAGGACAGAGACGTGTTCTACGTTGTCCCCTCTCGTCGTGCAGTTTGTGCCTCTGCTGCTTCTGCTGTTAGGAATCGCTCCTTGAAAGGCGAGCGAGAGCGTCCTTCCGGGTGCATTGCACTGAGTCGAGTGCTCGCTCGGGACTTTGCTCTCGGGGCCAAGGCAAGAGGGCGTGCTTGCCCGCAGAACCGAGAACACGCTGTTGGGCAGAGCTGCAACTGACCGCTGGAGTTCAGCTCTCGCCGGACCGCAGAAGGCGAAGAACGAAGCCGCTTGCGAGCGGCGCAGTGCAGCGAAGAGCTCTCCGAATTCGCCGCTAGCTCCACGGTCCTTCTCAGCTGCGAGTAGCAGCGCTCGCAGTACACAGAGCTTCGCAAGGCCCGAAGAGCCGGAGGGAAGTATCGCACACGCAAATGTGCCAGGACAGAGACGTGTTCTACGTTGTCCCCTCTCGTCGTGCAGTTTGTGCCTCTGCTGCTTCTGCTGTTAGGAATCGCTCCTTGAAAGGCGAGCGAGAGCGTCCTTCCGGGTGCATTGCACTGAGTCGAGTGCTCGCTCGGGACTTTGCTCTCGGGGCCAAGGCAAGAGGGCGTGCTTGCCCGCAGAACTGAGAACACGCTGTTGGGCAGAGCTGCAACTGACCGCTGGAGTTCAGCTCTCGCCGGACGGCAGAAGGCGAAGAACGAAGGCGCTTGCGAGCGGCGCAGTGCAGCGAAGAGCTCTCCGAATTCGCCGCTAGCTCCACGGTCCTTCTCAGCTGCGAGTAGCAGCGCTCGCAGTACACAGAGCTTCGCAAGGCCCGAAGAGCCGGAGGGAAGTATCGCACACGCAAATGTGCCAGGACAGAGACGTGTTCTACGTTGTCCCCTCTCGTCGTGCAGTTTGTGCCTCTGCTGCTTCTGCTGTTAGGAATCGCTCCTTGAAAGGCGAGCGAGAGCGTCCTTCCGGGTGCATTGCACTGAGTCGAGTGCTCGCTCGGGACTTTGCTCTCGGGGCCAAGGCAAGAGGGCGTGCTTGCCCGCAGAACCGAGAACACGCTGTTGGGCAGAGCTGCAACGGACCGCTGGAGTTCAGCTCTCGCCGGACGGCAGAAGGCGAAGAACGAAGCCGCTTGCGAGCGGCGCAGTGCAGCGAAGAGCTCTCCGAATTCGCCGCTAGCTCCACGGTCCTTCTCAGCTGCGAGTAGCAGCGCTCGCAGTACACAGAGCTTCGCAAGGCCCGAAGAGCCGGAGGGAAGTATCGCTCACGAAAATGTGCCAGGACAGAGACGTGTTCTACGTTGTCCCCTCTCGTCGTGCAGTTTGTGCCTCTGCTGCTTCTGCTGTTAGGAATCGCTCCTTGAAAGGCGAGCGAGAGCGTCCTTCCGGGTGCATTGCACTGAGTCGAGTGCTCGCTCGGGACTTTGCTCTCGCGGCCAAGGCAAGAGGGCGTGCTTGCCCGCAGAACCGAGAACACGCTGTTGGGCAGAGCTGCAACTGACCGCTGGAGTTCAGCTCTCGCCGGACGGCAGAAGGCGAAGAACGAAGCCGCTTGCGAGCGGCGCAGTGCAGCGAAGAGCTCTCCGAATTCGCCGCTAGCTCCACGGTCCTTCTCAGCTGCGAGTAGCAGCGCTCGCAGTACACAGAGCTTCGCAAGGCCCGAAGACCCGGAGGGAAGTATCGCTCACGAAAATGTGCCAGGACAGAGACGTGTTCTACGTTGTCCCCTCTCGTCGTGCAGTTTGTGCCTCTGCTGCTTCTGCTGTTAGGAATCGCTCCTTGAAAGGCGAGCGAGAGCGTCCTTCCGGGTGCATTGCACTGAGTCGAGTGCTCGCTCGGGACTTTGCTCTCGGGGCCAAGGCAAGAGGGCGTGCTTGCCCGCAGAACCGAGAACACGCTGTTGGGCAGAGCTGCAACTGACCGCTGGAGTTCAGCTCTCGCCGGACGGCAGAAGGCGAAGAACGAAGCCGCTTGCGAGCGGCGCAGTGCAGCGAAGAGCTCTCCGAATTCGCCGCTAGCTCCACGGTCCTTCTCAGCTGCGAGTAGCAGCGCTCGCAGTACACAGAGCTTCGCAAGGCCCGAAGAGCCGGAGGGAAGTATCGCACACGCAAATGTGCCAGGACAGAGACGTGTTCTACGTTGTCCCTTCTCGTCGTGCAGTTTGTGCCTCTGCTGCTTCTGCTGTTAGGAATCGCTCCTTGAAAGGCGAGCGAGAGCGTCCTTCCGGGTGCATTGCACTGAGTCGAGTGCTCGCTCGGGACTTTGCTCTCGGGGCCAAGGCAAGAGGGCGTGCTTGCCCGCAGAACCGAGAACACGCTGTTGGGCAGAGCTGCAACTGACCGCTGGAGTTCAGCTCTCGCCGGACGGCAGAAGGCGAAGAACGAAGCCGCTTGCGAGCGGCGCAGTGCAGCGAAGAGCTCTCCGAATTCGCCGCTAGCTCCACGGTCCTTCTCAGCTGCGAGTAGCAGCTCTCGCAGTACACAGAGCTTCGCAAGGCCCGAAGAGCCGGAGGGAAGTATCGCACACGCAAATGTGCCAGGACAGAGACGTGTTCTACGGTGTCCCCTCTCGTCGTGCAGTTTGTGCCTCTGCTGCTTCTGCTGTTAGGAATCGCTCCTTGAAAGGCGAGCGAGAGCGTCCTTCCGGGTGCATTGCACTGAGTCGAGTGCTCGCTCGGGACTTTGCTCTCGGGGCCAAGGCAAGAGGGCGTGCTTGCCCGCAGAACCGAGAACACGCTGTTGGGCAGAGCTGCAACTGACCGCTGGAGTTCAGCTCTCGCCGGACGGCAGAAGGCGAAGAACGAAGGCGCTTGCGAGCGGCGCAGTGCAGCGAAGAGCTCTCCGAATTCGCCGCTAGCTCCACGGTCCTTCTCAGCTGCGAGTAGCAGCGCTCGCAGTACACAGAGCTTCGCAAGAACCGAAGACCCGGAGGGAAGTATCGCACACGAAAATGTGCCAGGACAGAGACGTGTTCTACGTTGTCCCTTCTCGTCATGCAGTTTGTGCCTCTGCTCCTTCTGCTGTTAGGAATCGCTCCTTGAAAGGCGAGCGAGAGCGTCCTTCCGGGTGCATTGCACTGAGTCGAGAGCTCGCTCGGGACTTTGCTCTCGGGGCCAAGGCAAGAGGGCGTGCTTGCCCGCAGAACCGAGAACACGCTGTTGGGCAGAGCTGCAACTGACCGCTGGAGTTCAGCTCTCGCCGGACGGCAGAAGGCGAAGAACGAAGCCGCTTGCGAGCGGCGCAGTGCAGCGAAGAGCTCTCCGAATTCGCCGCTAGCTCCACGGTCCTTCTCAGCTGCGAGTAGCAGCGCTCGCAGTACACAGAGCTTCGCAAGGCCCGAAGAGCCGGAGGGAAGTATCGCACACGCAAATGTGCCAGGACAGAGACGTGTTCTACGTTGTCCCCTCTCGTCGTGCAGTTTGTGCCTCTGCTGCTTCTGCTGTTAGGAATCGCTCCTTGAAAGGCGAGCGAGAGCGTCCTTCCGGGTGCATTGCACTGAGTCGAGTGCTCGCTCGGGACTTTGCTCTCGGGGCCAAGGCAAGAGGGCGTGCTTGCCCGCAGAACCGAGAACACGCTGTTGGGCAGAGCTGCAACGGACCGCTGGAGTTCAGCTCTCGCCGGACGGCAGAAGGCGAAGAACGAAGGCGCTTGCGAGCGGCGCAGTGCAGCGAAGAGCTCTCCGAATTCGCCGCTAGCTCCACGGTCCTTCTCAGCTGCGAGTAGCAGCGCTCGCAGTACACAGAGCTTCGCAAGGCCCGAAGACCCGGAGGGAAGTATCGCTCACGAAAATGTGCCAGGACAGAGACGTGTTCTACGTTGTCCCCTCTCGTCGTGCAGTTTGTGCCTCTGCTGCTTCTGCTGTTAGGAATCGCTCCTTGAAAGGCGAGCGAGAGCGTCCTTCCGGGTGCATTGCACTGAGTCGAGTGCTCGCTCGGGACTTTGCTCTCGCGGCCAAGGCAAGAGGGCGTGCTTGCCCGCAGAACCGAGAACACGCTGTTGGGCAGAGCTGCAACTGACCGCTGGAGTTCAGCTCTCGCCGGACGGCAGAAGGCGAAGAACGAAGCCGCTTGCGAGCGGCGCAGTGCAGCGAAGAGCTCTCCGAATTCGCCGCTAGCTCCACGGTCCTTCTCAGCTGCGAGTAGCAGCGCTCGCAGTACACAGAGCTTCGCAAGGCCCGAAGAGCCGGAGGGAAGTATCGCACACGAAAATGTGCCAGGACAGAGACGTGTTCTACGTTGTCCCCTCTCGTCGTGCAGTTTGTGCCTCTGCTGCTTCTGCTGTTAGGAATCGCTCCTTGAAAGGCGAGCGAGAGCGTCCTTCCGGGTGCATTGCACTGAGTCGAGTGCTCGCTCGGGACTTTGCTCTCGCGGCCAAGGCAAGAGGGCGTGCTTGCCCGCAGAACCGAGAACACGCTGTTGGGCAGAGCTGCAACTGACCGCTGGAGTTCAGCTCTCGCCGGACGGCAGAAGGCGAAGAACGAAGCCGCTTGCGAGCGGCGCAGTGCAGCGAAGAGCTCTCCGAATTCGCCGCTAGCTCCACGGTCCTTCTCAGCTGCGAGTAGCAGCGCTCGCAGTACACAGAGCTTCGCAAGGCCCGAAGACCCGGAGGGAAGTATCGCTCACGAAAATGTGCCAGGACAGAGACGTGTTCTACGTTGTCCCCTCTCGTCGTGCAGTTTGTGCCTCTGCTGCTTCTGCTGTTAGGAATCGCTCCTTGAAAGGCGAGCGAGAGCGTCCTTCCGGGTGCATTGCACTGAGTCGAGTGCTCGCTCGGGACTTTGCTCTCGGGGCCAAGGCAAGAGGGCGTGCTTGCCCGCAGAACCGAGAACACGCTGTTGGGCAGAGCTGCAACGGACCGCTGGAGTTCAGCTCTCGCCGGACGGCAGAAGGCGAAGAACGAAGGCGCTTGCGAGCGGCGCAGTGCAGCGAAGAGCTCTCCGAATTCGCCGCTAGCTCCACGGTCCTTCTCAGCTGCGAGTAGCAGCGCTCGCAGTACACAGAGCTTCGCAAGGCCCGAAGACCCGGAGGGAAGTATCGCTCACGAAAATGTGCCAGGACAGAGACGTGTTCTACGTTGTCCCCTCTCGTCGTGCAGTTTGTGCCTCTGCTGCTTCTGCTGTTAGGAATCGCTCCTTGAAAGGCGAGCGAGAGCGTCCTTCCGGGTGCATTGCACTGAGTCGAGTGCTCGCTCGGGACTTTGCTCTCGCGGCCAAGGCAAGAGGGCGTGCTTGCCCGCAGAACCGAGAACACGCTGTTGGGCAGAGCTGCAACTGACCGCTGGAGTTCAGCTCTCGCCGGACGGCAGAAGGCGAAGAACGAAGGCGCTTGCGAGCGGCGCAGTGCAGCGAAGAGCTCTACGAATTCGCCGCTAGCTCCACGGTCCTTCTCAGCTGCGAGTAGCAGCGCTCGCAGTACACAGAGCTTCGCAAGGCCCGAAGACCCGGAGGGAAGTATCGCTCACGAAAATGTGCCAGGACAGAGACGTGTTCTACGTTGTCCCCTCTCGTCGTGCAGTTTGTGCCTCTGCTGCTTCTGCTGTTAGGAATCGCTCCTTGAAAGGCGAGCGAGAGCGTCCTTCCGGGTGCATTGCACTGAGTCGAGTGCTCGCTCGGGACTTTGCTCTCGGGGCCAAGGCAAGAGGGCGTGCTTGCCCGCAGAACCGAGAACACGCTGTTGGGCAGAGCTGCAACTGACCGCTGGAGTTCAGCTCTCGCCGGACGGCAGAAGGCGAAGAACGAAGCCGCTTGCGAGCGGCGCAGTGCAGCGAAGAGCTCTCCGAATTCGCCGCTAGCTCCACGGTCCTTCTCAGCTGCGAGTAGCAGCGCTCGCAGTACACAGAGCTTCGCAAGGCCCGAAGAGCCGGAGGGAAGTATCGCACACGCAAATGTGCCAGGACAGAGACGTGTTCTACGTTGTCCCTTCTCGTCGTGCAGTTTGTGCCTCTGCTGCTTCTGCTGTTAGGAATCGCTCCTTGAAAGGCGAGCGAGAGCGTCCTTCCGGGTGCATTGCACTGAGTCGAGTGCTCGCTCGGGACTTTGCTCTCGGGGCCAAGGCAAGAGGGCGTGCTTGCCCGCAGAACCGAGAACACGCTGTTGGGCAGAGCTGCAACGGACCGCTGGAGTTCAGCTCTCGCCGGACGGCAGAAGGCGAAGAACGAAGGCGCTTGCGAGCGGCGCAGTGCAGCGAAGAGCTCTCCGAATTCGCCGCTAGCTCCACGGTCCTTCTCAGCTGCGAGTAGCAGCGCTCGCAGTACACAGAGCTTCGCAAGGCCCGAAGAGCCGGAGGGAAGTATCGCACACGAAAATGTGCCAGGACAGAGACGTGTTCTACGTTGTCCCCTCTCGTCGTGCAGTTTGTGCCTCTGCTGCTTCTGCTGTTAGGAATCGCTCCTTGAAAGGCGAGCGAGAGCGTCCTTCCGGGTGCATTGCACTGAGTCGAGTGCTCGCTCGGGACTTTGCTCTCGGGGCCAAGGCAAGAGGGCGTGCTTGCCCGCAGAACCGAGAACACGCTGTTGGGCAGAGCTGCAACGGACCGCTGGAGTTCAGCTCTCGCCGGACGGCAGAAGGCGAAGAACGAAGGCGCTTGCGAGCGGCGCAGTGCAGCGAAGAGCTCTCCGAATTCGCCGCTAGCTCCACGGTCCTTCTAAGCTGCGAGTAGCTGCTCTCGCAGTACACAGAGCTTCGCAAGGCCCGAAGAGCCGGAGGGAAGTATCGCACACGAAAATGTGCCAGGACAGAGACGTGTTCTACGGTGTCCCCTCTCGTCGTGCAGTTTGTGCCTCTGCTGCTTCTGCTGTTAGGAATCGCTCCTTGAAAGGCGAGCGAGAGCGTCCTTCCGGGTGCATTGCACTGAGTCGAGTGCTCGCTCGGGACTTTGCTCTCGGGGCCAAGGCAAGAGGGCGTGCTTGCCCGCAGAACCGAGAACACGCTGTTGGGCAGAGCTGCAACTGACCGCTGGAGTTCAGCTCTCGCCGGACGGCAGAAGGCGAAGAACGAAGCCGCTTGCGAGCGGCGCAGTGCAGCGAAGAGCTCTCCGAATTCGCCGCTAGCTCCACGGTCCTTCTCAGCTGCGAGTAGCAGCGCTCGCAGTACACAGAGCTTCGCAAGGCCCGAAGAGCCGGAGGGAAGTATCGCACACGCAAATGTGCCAGGACAGAGACGTGTTCTACGTTGTCCCCTCTCGTCGTGCAGTTTGTGCCTCTGCTGCTTCTGCTGTTAGGAATCGCTCCTTGAAAGGCGAGCGAGAGCGTCCTTCCGGGTGCATTGCACTGAGTCGAGTGCTCGCTCGGGACTTTGCTCTCGGGGCCAAGGCAAGAGGGCGTGCTTGCCCGCAGAACCGAGAACACGCTGTTGGGCAGAGCTGCAACTGACCGCTGGAGTTCAGCTCTCGCCGGACGGCAGAAGGCGAAGAACGAAGCCGCTTGAGAGCGGCGCAGTGCAGCGAAGAGCTCTCCGAATTCGCCGCTAGCTCCACGGTCCTTCTCAGCTGCGAGTAGCAGCGCTCGCAGTACACAGAGCTTCGCAAGGCCCGAAGAGCCGGAGGGAAGTATCGCACACGCAAATGTGCCAGGACAGAGACGTGTTCTACGTTGTCCCCTCTCGTCGTGCAGTTTGTGCCTCTGCTGCTTCTGCTGTTAGGAATCGCTCCTTGAAAGGCGAGCGAGAGCGTCCTTCCGGGTGCATTGCACTGAGTCGAGTGCTCGCTCGGGACTTTGCTCTCGGGGCCAAGGCAAGAGGGCGTGCTTGCCCGCAGAACCGAGAACACGCTGTTGGGCAGAGCTGCAACGGACCGCTGGAGTTCAGCTCTCGCCGGACGGCAGAAGGCGAAGAACGAAGGCGCTTGCGAGCGGCGCAGTGCAGCGAAGAGCTCTCCGAATTCGCCGCTAGCTCCACGGTCCTTCTCAGCTGCGAGTAGCAGCGCTCGCAGTACACAGAGCTTCGCAAGGCCCGAAGAGCCGGAGGGAAGTATCGCTCACGAAAATGTGCCAGGACAGAGACGTGTTCTACGTTGTCCCCTCTCGTCGTGCAGTTTGTGCCTCTGCTGCTTCTGCTGTTAGGAATCGCTCCTTGAAAGGCGAGCGAGAGCGTCCTTCCGGGTGCATTGCACTGAGTCGAGTGCTCGCTCGGGACTTTGCTCTCGGGGCCAAGGCAAGAGGGCGTGCTTGCCCGCAGAACCGAGAACACGCTGTTGGGCAGAGCTGCAACTGACCGCTGGAGTTCAGCTCTCGCCGGACGGCAGAAGGCGAAGAACGAAGCCGCTTGCGAGCGGCGCAGTGCAGCGAAGAGCTCTCCGAATTCGCCGCTAGCTCCACGGTCCTTCTCAGCTGCGAGTAGCAGCGCTCGCAGTACACAGAGCTTCGCAAGGCCCGAAGACCCGGAGGGAAGTATCGCTCACGAAAATGTGCCAGGACAGAGACGTGTTCTACGTTGTCCCCTCTCGTCGTGCAGTTTGTGCCTCTGCTGCTTCTGCTGTTAGGAATCGCTCCTTGAAAGGCGAGCGAGAGCGTCCTTCCGGGTGCATTGCACTGAGTCGAGTGCTCGCTCGGGACTTTGCTCTCGGGGCCAAGGCAAGAGGGCGTGCTTGCCCGCAGAACCGAGAACACGCTGTTGGGCAGAGCTGCAACTGACCGCTGGAGTTCAGCTCTCGCCGGACGGCAGAAGGCGAAGAACGAAGCCGCTTGCGAGCGGCGCAGTGCAGCGAAGAGCTCTCCGAATTCGCCGCTAGCTCCACGGTCCTTCTCAGCTGCGAGTAGCTGCTCTCGCAGTACACAGAGCTTCGCAAGGCCCGAAGAGCCGGAGGGAAGTATCGCACACGCAAATGTGCCAGGACAGAGACGTGTTCTACGGTGTCCCCTCTCGTCGTGCAGTTTGTGCCTCTGCTGCTTCTGCTGTTAGGAATCGCTCCTTGAAAGGCGAGCGAGAGCGTCCTTCCGGGTGCATTGCACTGAGTCGAGTGCTCGCTCGGGACTTTGCTCTCGGGGCCAAGGCAAGAGGGCGTGCTTGCCCGCAGAACCGAGAACACGCTGTTGGGCAGAGCTGCAACTGACCGCTGGAGTTCAGCTCTCGCCGGACGGCAGAAGGCGAAGAACGAAGCCGCTTGAGAGCGGCGCAGTGCAGCGAAGAGCTCTCCGAATTCGCCGCTAGCTCCACGGTCCTTCTCAGCTGCGAGTAGCAGCGCTCGCAGTACACAGAGCTTCGCAAGAACCGAAGACCCGGAGGGAAGTATCGCACACGAAAATGTGCCAGGACAGAGACGTGTTCTACGTTGTCCCCTCTCGTCGTGCAGTTTGTGCCTCTGCTGCTTCTGCTGTTAGGAATCGCTCCTTGAAAGGCGAGCGAGAGCGTCCTTCCGGGTGCATTGCACTGAGTCGAGAGCTCGCTCGGGACTTTGCTCTCGGGGCCAAGGCAAGAGGGCGTGCTTGCCCGCAGAACCGAGAACACGCTGTTGGGCAGAGCTGCAACTGACCGCTGGAGTTCAGCTCTCGCCGGACGGCAGAAGGCGAAGAACGAAGGCGCTTGCGAGCGGCGCAGTGCAGCGAAGAGCTCTCCGAATTCGCCGCTAGCTCCACGGTCCTTCTCAGCTGCGAGTAGCAGCGCTCGCAGTACACAGAGCTTCGCAAGGCCCGAAGAGCCGGAGGGAAGTATCGCACACGCAAATGTGCCAGGACAGAGACGTGTTCTACGTTGTCCCCTCTCGTCGTGCAGTTTGTGCCTCTGCTGCTTCTGCTGTTAGGAATCGCTCCTTGAAAGGCGAGCGAGAGCGTCCTTCCGGGTGCATTGCACTGAGTCGAGTGCTCGCTCGGGACTTTGCTCTCGGGGCCAAGGCAAGAGGGCGTGCTTGCCCGCAGAACCGAGAACACGCTGTTGGGCAGAGCTGCAACGGACCGCTGGAGTTCAGCTCTCGCCGGACGGCAGAAGGCGAAGAACGAAGGCGCTTGCGAGCGGCGCAGTGCAGCGAAGAGCTCTCCGAATTCGCCGCTAGCTCCACGGTCCTTCTCAGCTGCGAGTAGCAGCGCTCGCAGTACACAGAGCTTCGCAAGGCCCGAAGAGCCGGAGGGAAGTATCGCTCACGAAAATGTGCCAGGACAGAGACGTGTTCTACGTTGTCCCCTCTCGTCGTGCAGTTTGTGCCTCTGCTGCTTCTGCTGTTAGGAATCGCTCCTTGAAAGGCGAGCGAGAGCGTCCTTCCGGGTGCATTGCACTGAGTCGAGTGCTCGCTCGGGACTTTGCTCTCGGGGCCAAGGCAAGAGGGCGTGCTTGCCCGCAGAACCGAGAACACGCTGTTGGGCAGAGCTGCAACTGACCGCTGGAGTTCAGCTCTCCCCGGACGGCAGAAGGCGAAGAACGAAGGCGCTTGCGAGCGGCGCAGTGCAGCGAAGAGCTCTCCGAATTCGCCGCTAGCTCCACGGTCCTTCTCAGCTGCGAGTAGCAGCGCTCGCAGTACACAGAGCTTCGCAAGGCCCGAAGAGCCGGAGGGAAGTATCGCACACGAAAATGTGCCAGGACAGAGACGTGTTCTACGTTGTCCCCTCTCGTCGTGCAGTTTGTGCCTCTGCTGCTTCTGCTGTTAGGAATCGCTCCTTGAAAGGCGAGCGAGAGCGTCCTTCCGGGTGCATTGCACTGAGTCGAGTGCTCGCTCGGGACTTTGCTCTCGGGGCCAAGGCAAGAGGGCGTGCTTGCCCGCAGAACCGAGAACACGCTGTTGGGCAGAGCTGCAACTGACCGCTGGAGTTCAGCTCTCGCCGGACGGCAGAAGGCGAAGAACGAAGGCGCTTGCGAGCGGCGCAGTGCAGCGAAGAGCTCTCCGAATTCGCCGCTAGCTCCACGGTCCTTCTCAGCTGCGAGTAGCAGCGCTCGCAGTACACAGAGCTTCGCAAGAACCGAAGACCCGGAGGGAAGTATCGCACACGAAAATGTGCCAGGACAGAGACGTGTTCTACGTTGTCCCTTCTCGTCATGCAGTTTGTGCCTCTGCTGCTTCTGCTGTTAGGAATCGCTCCTTGAAAGGCGAGCGAGAGCGTCCTTCCGGGTGCATTGCACTGAGTCGAGAGCTCGCTCGGGACTTTGCTCTCGGGGCCAAGGCAAGAGGGCGTGCTTGCCCGCAGAACCGAGAACACGCTGTTGGGCAGAGCTGCAACTGACCGCTGGAGTTCAGCTCTCGCCGGACGGCAGAAGGCGAAGAACGAAGCCGCTTGCGAGCGGCGCAGTGCAGCGAAGAGCTCTCCGAATTCGCCGCTAGCTCCACGGTCCTTCTCAGCTGCGAGTAGCAGCGCTCGCAGTACACAGAGCTTCGCAAGGCCCGAAGAGCCGGAGGGAAGTATCGCACACGCAAATGTGCCAGGACAGAGACGTGTTCTACGTTGTCCCCTCTCGTCGTGCAGTTTGTGCCTCTGCTGCTTCTGCTGTTAGGAATCGCTCCTTGAAAGGCGAGCGAGAGCGTCCTTCCGGGTGCATTGCACTGAGTCGAGTGCTCGCTCGGGACTTTGCTCTCGCGGCCAAGGCAAGAGGGCGTGCTTGCCCGCAGAACTGAGAACACGCTGTTGGGCAGAGCTGCAACTGACCGCTGGAGTTCAGCTCTCGCCGGACGGCAGAAGGCGAAGAACGAAGGCGCTTGCGAGCGGCGCAGTGCAGCGAAGAGCTCTCCGAATTCGCCGCTAGCTCCACGGTCCTTCTCAGCTGCGAGTAGCAGCGCTCGCAGTACACAGAGCTTCGCAAGGCCCGAAGAGCCGGAGGGAAGTATCGCACACGCAAATGTGCCAGGACAGAGACGTGTTCTACGTTGTCCCCTCTCGTCGTGCAGTTTGTGCCTCTGCTGCTTCTGCTGTTAGGAATCGCTCCTTGAAAGGCGAGCGAGAGCGTCCTTCCGGGTGCATTGCACTGAGTCGAGTGCTCGCTCGGGACTTTGCTCTCGGGGCCAAGGCAAGAGGGCGTGCTTGCCCGCAGAACCGAGAACACGCTGTTGGGCAGAGCTGCAACTGACCGCTGGAGTTCAGCTCTCGCCGGACGGCAGAAGGCGAAGAACGAAGCCGCTTGCGAGCGGCGCAGTGCAGCGAAGAGCTCTCCGAATTCGCCGCTAGCTCCACGGTCCTTCTCAGCTGCGAGTAGCAGCGCTCGCAGTACACAGAGCTTCGCAAGGCCCGAAGACCCGGAGGGAAGTATCGCTCACGAAAATGTGCCAGGACAGAGACGTGTTCTACGTTGTCCCCTCTCGTCGTGCAGTTTGTGCCTCTGCTGCTTCTGCTGTTAGGAATCGCTCCTTGAAAGGCGAGCGAGAGCGTCCTTCCGGGTGCATTGCACTGAGTCGAGTGCTCGCTCGGGACTTTGCTCTCGCGGCCAAGGCAAGAGGGCGTGCTTGCCCGCAGAACCGAGAACACGCTGTTGGGCAGAGCTGCAACTGACCGCTGGAGTTCAGCTCTCGCCGGACGGCAGAAGGCGAAGAACGAAGCCGCTTGCGAGCGGCGCAGTGCAGCGAAGAGCTCTCCGAATTCGCCGCTAGCTCCACGGTCCTTCTCAGCTGCGAGTAGCAGCGCTCGCAGTACACAGAGCTTCGCAAGGCCCGAAGACCCGGAGGGAAGTATCGCTCACGAAAATGTGCCAGGACAGAGACGTGTTCTACGTTGTCCCCTCTCGTCGTGCAGTTTGTGCCTCTGCTGCTTCTGCTGTTAGGAATCGCTCCTTGAAAGGCGAGCGAGAGCGTCCTTCCGGGTGCATTGCACTGAGTCGAGTGCTCGCTCGGGACTTTGCTCTCGGGGCCAAGGCAAGAGGGCGTGCTTGCCCGCAGAACCGAGAACACGCTGTTGGGCAGAGCTGCAACTGACCGCTGGAGTTCAGCTCTCGCCGGACGGCAGAAGGCGAAGAACGAAGCCGCTTGCGAGCGGCGCAGTGCAGCGAAGAGCTCTCCGAATTCGCCGCTAGCTCCACGGTCCTTCTCAGCTGCGAGTAGCAGCGCTCGCAGTACACAGAGCTTCGCAAGGCCCGAAGAGCCGGAGGGAAGTATCGCACACGCAAATGTGCCAGGACAGAGACGTGTTCTACGTTGTCCCTTCTCGTCGTGCAGTTTGTGCCTCTGCTGCTTCTGCTGTTAGGAATCGCTCCTTGAAAGGCGAGCGAGAGCGTCCTTCCGGGTGCATTGCACTGAGTCGAGTGCTCGCTCGGGACTTTGCTCTCGGGGCCAAGGCAAGAGGGCGTGCTTGCCCGCAGAACCGAGAACACGCTGTTGGGCAGAGCTGCAACTGACCGCTGGAGTTCAGCTCTCGCCGGACGGCAGAAGGCGAAGAACGAAGCCGCTTGCGAGCGGCGCAGTGCAGCGAAGAGCTCTCCGAATTCGCCGCTAGCTCCACGGTCCTTCTCAGCTGCGAGTAGCAGCGCTCGCAGTACACAGAGCTTCGCAAGGCCCGAAGAGCCGGAGGGAAGTATCGCACACGCAAATGTGCCAGGACAGACACGTGTTCTACGTTGTCCCCTCTCGTCGTGCAGTTTGTGCCTCTGCTGCTTCTGCTGTTAGGAATCGCTCCTTGAAAGGCGAGCGAGAGCGTCCTTCCGGGTGCATTGCACTGAGTCGAGTGCTCGCTCGGGACTTTGCTCTCGGGGCCAAGGCAAGAGGGCGTGCTTGCCCGCAGAACCGAGAACACGCTGTTGGGCAGAGCTGCAACTGACCGCTGGAGTTCAGCCTTCGCCGGACGGCAGAAGGCGAAGAACGAAGGCGCTTGCGAGCGGCGCAGTGCAGCGAAGAGCTCTCCGAATTCGCCGCTAGCTCCACGGTCCTTCTCAGCTGCGAGTAGCAGCGCTCGCAGTACACAGAGCTTCGCAAGGCCCGAAGAGCCGGAGGGAAGTATCGCACACGCAAATGTGCCAGGACAGAGACGTGTTCTACGTTGTCCCCTCTCGTCGTGCAGTTTGTGCCTCTGCTGCTTCTGCTGTTAGGAATCGCTCCTTGAAAGGCGAGCGAGAGCGTCCTTCCGGGTGCATTGCACTGAGTCGAGTGCTCGCTCGGGACTTTGCTCTCGCGGCCAAGGCAAGAGGGCGTGCTTGCCCGCAGAACCGAGAACACGCTGTTGGGCAGAGCTGCAACTGACCGCTGGAGTTCAGCTCTCGCCGGACGGCAGAAGGCGAAGAACGAAGCCGCTTGCGAGCGGCGCAGTGCAGCGAAGAGCTCTCCGAATTCGCCGCTAGCTCCACGGTCCTTCTCAGCTGCGAGTAGCAGCGCTCGCAGTACACAGAGCTTCGCAAGGCCCGAAGACCCGGAGGGAAGTATCGCTCACGAAAATATGCCAGGACAGAGACGTGTTCTACGTTGTCCCCTCTCGTCGTGCAGTTTGTGCCTCTGCTGCTTCTGCTGTTAGGAATCGCTCCTTGAAAGGCGAGCGAGAGCGTCCTTCCGGGTGCATTGCACTGAGTCGAGTGCTCGCTCGGGACTTTGCTCTCGGGGCCAAGGCAAGAGGGCGTGCTTGCCCGCAGAACCGAGAACACGCTGTTGGGCAGAGCTGCAACTGACCGCTGGAGTTCAGCTCTCGCCGGACGGCAGAAGGCGAAGAACGAAGCCGCTTGCGAGCGGCGCAGTGCAGCGAAGAGCTCTCCGAATTCGCCGCTAGCTCCACGGTCCTTCTCAGCTGCGAGTAGCAGCTCTCGCAGTACACAGAGCTTCGCAAGGCCCGAAGAGCCGGAGGGAAGTATCGCACACGCAAATGTGCCAGGACAGAGACGTGTTCTACGGTGTCCCCTCTCGTCGTGCAGTTTGTGCCTCTGCTGCTTCTGCTGTTAGGAATCGCTCCTTGAAAGGCGAGCGAGAGCGTCCTTCCGGGTGCATTGCACTGAGTCGAGAGCTCGCTCGGGACTTTGCTCTCGGGGCCAAGGCAAGAGGGCGTGCTTGCCCGCAGAACCGAGAACACGCTGTTGGGCAGAGCTGCAACTGACCGCTGGAGTTCAGCTCTCGCCGGACGGCAGAAGGCGAAGAACGAAGCCGCTTGCGAGCGGCGCAGTGCAGCGAAGAGCTCTCCGAATTCGCCGCTAGCTCCACGGTCCTTCTCAGCTGCGAGTAGCAGCGCTCGCAGTACACAGAGCTTCGCAAGGCCCGAAGACCCGGAGGGAAGTATCGCACACGAAAATGTGCCAGGACAGAGACGTGTTCTACGTTGTCCCTTCTCGTCGTGCAGTTTGTGCCTCTGCTGCTTCTGCTGTTAGGAATCGCTCCTTGAAAGGCGAGCGAGAGCGTCCTTCCGGGTGCATTGCACTGAGTCGAGAGCTCGCTCGGGACTTTGCTCTCGGGGCCAAGGCAAGAGGGCGTGCTTGCCCGCAGAACCGAGAACACGCTGTTGGGCAGAGCTGCAACTGACCGCTGGAGTTCAGCTCTCGCCGGACTGCAGAAGGCGAAGAACGAAGGCGCTTGCGAGCGGCGCAGTGCAGCGAAGAGCTCTCCGAATTCGCCGCTAGCTCCACGGTCCTTCTCAGCTGCGAGTAGCAGCGCTCGCAGTACACAGAGCTTCGCAAGGCCCGAAGAGCCGGAGGGAAGTATCGCACACGCAAATGTGCCAGGACAGAGACGTGTTCTACGTTGTCCCCTCTCGTCGTGCAGTTTGTGCCTCTGCTGCTTCTGCTGTTAGGAATCGCTCCTTGAAAGGCGAGCGAGAGCGTCCTTCCGGGTGCATTGCACTGAGTCGAGTGCTCGCTCGGGACTTTGCTCTCGCGGCCAAGGCAAGAGGGCGTGCTTGCCCGCAGAACCGAGAACACGCTGTTGGGCAGAGCTGCAACTGACCGCTGGAGTTCAGCTCTCGCCGGACGGCAGAAGGCGAAGAACGAAGCCGCTTGCGAGCGGCGCAGTGCAGCGAAGAGCTCTCCGAATTCGCCGCTAGCTCCACGGTCCTTCTCAGCTGCGAGTAGCAGCGCTCGCAGTACACAGAGCTTCGCAAGGCCCGAAGAGCCGGAGGGAAGTATCGCACACGCAAATGTGCCAGGACAGAGACGTGTTCTACGTTGTCCCCTCTCGTCGTGCAGTTTGTGCCTCTGCTGCTTCTGCTGTTAGGAATCGCTCCTTGAAAGGCGAGCGAGAGCGTCCTTCCGGGTGCATTGCACTGAGTCGAGTGCTCGCTCGGGACTTTGCTCTCGGGGCCAAGGCAAGAGGGCGTGCTTGCCCGCAGAACCGAGAACACGCTGTTGGGCAGAGCTGCAACTGACCGCTGGAGTTCAGCTCTCGCCGGACGGCAGAAGGCGAAGAACGAAGCCGCTTGCGAGCGGCGCAGTGCAGCGAAGAGCTCTCCGAATTCGCCGCTAGCTCCACGGTCCTTCTCAGCTGCGAGTAGCAGCTCTCGCAGTACACAGAGCTTCGCAAGGCCCGAAGAGCCGGAGGGAAGTATCGCACACGCAAATGTGCCAGGACAGAGACGTGTTCTACGGTGTCCCCTCTCGTCGTGCAGTTTGTGCCTCTGCTGCTTCTGCTGTTAGGAATCGCTCCTTGAAAGGCGAGCGAGAGCGTCCTTCCGGGTGCATTGCACTGAGTCGAGTGCTCGCTCGGGACTTTGCTCTCGGGGCCAAGGCAAGAGGGCGTGCTTGCCCGCAGAACCGAGAACACGCTGTTGGGCAGAGCTGCAACTGACCGCTGGAGTTCAGCTCTCGCCGGACGGCAGAAGGCGAAGAACGAAGCCGCTTGCGAGCGGCGCAGTGCAGCGAAGAGCTCTCCGAATTCGCCGCTAGCTCCACGGTCCTTCTCAGCTGCGAGTAGCAGCGCTCGCAGTACACAGAGCTTCGCAAGAACCGAAGACCCGGAGGGAAGTATCGCACACGAAAATGTGCCAGGACAGAGACGTGTTCTACGTTGTCCCTTCTCGTCATGCAGTTTGTGCCTCTGCTGCTTCTGCTGTTAGGAATCGCTCCTTGAAAGGCGAGCGAGAGCGTCCTTCCGGGTGCATTGCACTGAGTCGAGAGCTCGCTCGGGACTTTGCTCTCGGGGCCAAGGCAAGAGGGCGTGCTTGCCCGCAGAACCGAGAACACGCTGTTGGGCAGAGCTGCAACTGACCGCTGGAGTTCAGCTCTCGCCGGACGGCAGAAGGCGAAGAACGAAGCCGCTTGCGAGCGGCGCAGTGCAGCGAAGAGCTCTCCGAATTCGCCGCTAGCTCCACGGTCCTTCTCAGCTGCGAGTAGCAGCGCTCGCAGTACACAGAGCTTCGCAAGGCCCGAAGAGCCGGAGGGAAGTATCGCACACGCAAATGTGCCAGGACAGAGACGTGTTCTACGTTGTCCCCTCTCGTCGTGCAGTTTGTGCCTCTGCTGCTTCTGCTGTTAGGAATCGCTCCTTGAAAGGCGAGCGAGAGCGTCCTTCCGGGTGCATTGCACTGAGTCGAGTGCTCGCTCGGGACTTTGCTCTCGGGGCCAAGGCAAGAGGGCGTGCTTGCCCGCAGAACCGAGAACACGCTGTTGGGCAGAGCTGCAACGGACCGCTGGAGTTCAGCTCTCGCCGGACGGCAGAAGGCGAAGAACGAAGCCGCTTGCGAGCGGCGCAGTGCAGCGAAGAGCTCTCCGAATTCGCCGCTAGCTCCACGGTCCTTCTCAGCTGCGAGTAGCAGCGCTCGCAGTACACAGAGCTTCGCAAGGCCCGAAGACCCGGAGGGAAGTATCGCTCACGAAAATGTGCCAGGACAGAGACGTGTTCTACGTTGTCCCCTCTCGTCGTGCAGTTTGTGCCTCTGCTGCTTCTGCTGTTAGGAATCGCTCCTTGAAAGGCGAGCGAGAGCGTCCTTCCGGGTGCATTGCACTGAGTCGAGTGCTCGCTCGGGACTTTGCTCTCGCGGCCAAGGCAAGAGGGCGTGCTTGCCCGCAGAACCGAGAACACGCTGTTGGGCAGAGCTGCAACTGACCGCTGGAGTTCAGCTCTCGCCGGACGGCAGAAGGCGAAGAACGAAGCCGCTTGCGAGCGGCGCAGTGCAGCGAAGAGCTCTCCGAATTCGCCGCTAGCTCCACGGTCCTTCTCAGCTGCGAGTAGCAGCGCTCGCAGTACACAGAGCTTCGCAAGGCCCGAAGAGCCGGAGGGAAGTATCGCACACGCAAATGTGCCAGGACAGAGACGTGTTCTACGTTGTCCCCTCTCGTCGTGCAGTTTGTGCCTCTGCTGCTTCTGCTGTTAGGAATCGCTCCTTGAAAGGCGAGCGAGAGCGTCCTTCCGGGTGCATTGCACTGAGTCGAGTGCTCGCTCGGGACTTTGCTCTCGCGGCCAAGGCAAGAGGGCGTGCTTGCCCGCAGAACCGAGAACACGCTGTTGGGCAGAGCTGCAACTGACCGCTGGAGTTCAGCTCTCGCCGGACGGCAGAAGGCGAAGAACGAAGCCGCTTGCGAGCGGCGCAGTGCAGCGAAGAGCTCTCCGAATTCGCCGCTAGCTCCACGGTCCTTCTCAGCTGCGAGTAGCAGCGCTCGCAGTACACAGAGCTTCGCAAGGCCCGAAGACCCGGAGGGAAGTATCGCTCACGAAAATGTGCCAGGACAGAGACGTGTTCTACGTTGTCCCCTCTCGTCGTGCAGTTTGTGCCTCTGCTGCTTCTGCTGTTAGGAATCGCTCCTTGAAAGGCGAGCGAGAGCGTCCTTCCGGGTGCATTGCACTGAGTCGAGTGCTCGCTCGGGACTTTGCTCTCGGGGCCAAGGCAAGAGGGCGTGCTTGCCCGCAGAACCGAGAACACGCTGTTGGGCAGAGCTGCAACTGACCGCTGGAGTTCAGCTCTCGCCGGACTGCAGAAGGCGAAGAACGAAGGCGCTTGCGAGCGGCGCAGTGCAGCGAAGAGCTCTCCGAATTCGCCGCTAGCTCCACGGTCCTTCTCAGCTGCGAGTAGCAGCTCTCGCAGTACACAGAGCTTCGCAAGGCCCGAAGAGCCGGAGGGAAGTATCGCACACGCAAATGTGCCAGGACAGAGACGTGTTCTACGGTGTCCCCTCTCGTCGTGCAGTTTGTGCCTCTGCTGCTTCTGCTGTTAGGAATCGCTCCTTGAAAGGCGAGCGAGAGCGTCCTTCCGGGTGCATTGCACTGAGTCGAGTGCTCGCTCGGGACTTTGCTCTCGGGGCCAAGGCAAGAGGGCGTGCTTGCCCGCAGAACCGAGAACACGCTGTTGGGCAGAGCTGCAACTGACCGCTGGAGTTCAGCTCTCGCCGGACGGCAGAAGGCGAAGAACGAAGGCGCTTGCGAGCGGCGCAGTGCAGCGAAGAGCTCTCCGAATTCGCCGCTAGCTCCACGGTCCTTCTCAGCTGCGAGTAGCAGCGCTCGCAGTACACAGAGCTTCGCAAGAACCGAAGACCCGGAGGGAAGTATCGCACACGAAAATGTGCCAGGACAGAGACGTGTTCTACGTTGTCCCTTCTCGTCATGCAGTTTGTGCCTCTGCTGCTTCTGCTGTTAGGAATCGCTCCTTGAAAGGCGAGCGAGAGCGTCCTTCCGGGTGCATTGCACTGAGTCGAGAGCTCGCTCGGGACTTTGCTCTCGGGGCCAAGGCAAGAGGGCGTGCTTGCCCGCAGAACCGAGAACACGCTGTTGGGCAGAGCTGCAACTGACCGCTGGAGTTCAGCTCTCGCCGGACGGCAGAAGGCGAAGAACGAAGCCGCTTGCGAGCGGCGCAGTGCAGCGAAGAGCTCTCCGAATTCGCCGCTAGCTCCACGGTCCTTCTCAGCTGCGAGTAGCAGCGCTCGCAGTACACAGAGCTTCGCAAGGCCCGAAGAGCCGGAGGGAAGTATCGCACACGCAAATGTGCCAGGACAGAGACGTGTTCTACGTTGTCCCCTCTCGTCGTGCAGTTTGTGCCTCTGCTGCTTCTGCTGTTAGGAATCGCTCCTTGAAAGGCGAGCGAGAGCGTCCTTCCGGGTGCATTGCACTGAGTCGAGTGCTCGCTCGGGACTTTGCTCTCGGGGCCAAGGCAAGAGGGCGTGCTTGCCCGCAGAACCGAGAACACGCTGTTGGGCAGAGCTGCAACGGACCGCTGGAGTTCAGCTCTCGCCGGACGGCAGAAGGCGAAGAACGAAGGCGCTTGCGAGCGGCGCAGTGCAGCGAAGAGCTCTCCGAATTCGCCGCTAGCTCCACGGTCCTTCTCAGCTGCGAGTAGCAGCGCTCGCAGTACACAGAGCTTCGCAAGGCCCGAAGAGCCGGAGGGAAGTATCGCACACGCAAATGTGCCAGGACAGAGACGTGTTCTACGTTGTCCCCTCTCGTCGTGCAGTTTGTGCCTCTGCTGCTTCTGCTGTTAGGAATCGCTCCTTGAAAGGCGAGCGAGAGCGTCCTTCCGGGTGCATTGCACTGAGTCGAGTGCTCGCTCGGGACTTTGCTCTCGCGGCCAAGGCAAGAGGGCGTGCTTGCCCGCAGAACCGAGAACACGCTGTTGGGCAGAGCTGCAACTGACCGCTGGAGTTCAGCTCTCGCCGGACGGCAGAAGGCGAAGAACGAAGCCGCTTGCGAGCGGCGCAGTGCAGCGAAGAGCTCTCCGAATTCGCCGCTAGCTCCACGGTCCTTCTCAGCTGCGAGTAGCAGCGCTCGCAGTACACAGAGCTTCGCAAGGCCCGAAGACCCGGAGGGAAGTATCGCTCACGAAAATGTGCCAGGACAGAGACGTGTTCTACGTTGTCCCCTCTCGTCGTGCAGTTTGTGCCTCTGCTGCTTCTGCTGTTAGGAATCGCTCCTTGAAAGGCGAGCGAGAGCGTCCTTCCGGGTGCATTGCACTGAGTCGAGTGCTCGCTCGGGACTTTGCTCTCGGGGCCAAGGCAAGAGGGCGTGCTTGCCCGCAGAACCGAGAACACGCTGTTGGGCAGAGCTGCAACTGACCGCTGGAGTTCAGCTCTCGCCGGACGGCAGAAGGCGAAGAACGAAGCCGCTTGCGAGCGGCGCAGTGCAGCGAAGAGCTCTCCGAATTCGCCGCTAGCTCCACGGTCCTTCTCAGCTGCGAGTAGCTGCTCTCGCAGTACACAGAGCTTCGCAAGGCCCGAAGAGCCGGAGGGAAGTATCGCACACGCAAATGTGCCAGGACAGAGACGTGTTCTACGGTGTCCCCTCTCGTCGTGCAGTTTGTGCCTCTGCTGCTTCTGCTGTTAGGAATCGCTCCTTGAAAGGCGAACGAGAGCGTCCTTCCGGGTGCATTGCACTGAGTCGAGTGCTCGCTCGGGACTTTGCTCTCGGGGCCAAGGCAAGAGGGCGTGCTTCCCCCAGAACCGAGAACACGCTGTTGGGCAGAGCTGCAACTGACCGCTGGAGTTCAGCTCTCGCCGGACGGCAGAAGGCGAAGAACGAAGCCGCTTGAGAGCGGCGCAGTGCAGCGAAGAGCTCTCCGAATTCGCCGCTAGCTCCACGGTCCTTCTCAGCTGCGAGTAGCAGCGCTCGCAGTACACAGAGCTTCGCAAGAACCGAAGACCCGGAGGGAAGTATCGCACACGAAAATATGCCAGGACAGAGACGTGTTCTACGTTGTCCCCTCTCGTCGTGCAGTTTGTGCCTCTGCTGCTTCTGCTGTTAGGAATCGCTCCTTGAAAGGCGAGCGAGAGCGTCCTTCCGGGTGCATTGCACTGAGTCGAGAGCTCGCTCGGGACTTTGCTCTCGGGGCCAAGGCAAGAGGGCGTGCTTGCCCGCAGAACCGAGAACACGCTGTTGGGCAGAGCTGCAACTGACCGCTGGAGTTCAGCTCTCGCCGGACGGCAGAAGGCGAAGAACGAAGGCGCTTGCGAGCGGCGCAGTGCAGCGAAGAGCTCTCCGAATTCGCCGCTAGCTCCACGGTCCTTCTCAGCTGCGAGTAGCAGCGCTCGCAGTACACAGAGCTTCGCAAGGCCCGAAGAGCCGGAGGGAAGTATCGCACACGCAAATGTGCCAGGACAGAGACGTGTTCTACGTTGTCCCCTCTCGTCGTGCAGTTTGTGCCTCTGCTGCTTCTGCTGTTAGGAATCGCTCCTTGAAAGGCGAGCGAGAGCGTCCTTCCGGGTGCATTGCACTGAGTCGAGTGCTCGCTCGGGACTTTGCTCTCGGGGCCAAGGCAAGAGGGCGTGCTTGCCCGCAGAACCGAGAACACGCTGTTGGGCAGAGCTGCAACGGACCGCTGGAGTTCAGCTCTCGCCGGACGGCAGAAGGCGAAGAACGAAGGCGCTTGCGAGCGGCGCAGTGCAGCGAAGAGCTCTCCGAATTCGCCGCTAGCTCCACGGTCCTTCTCAGCTGCGAGTAGCAGCGCTCGCAGTACACAGAGCTTCGCAAGGCCCGAAGAGCCGGAGGGAAGTATCGCTCACGAAAATGTGCCAGGACAGAGACGTGTTCTACGTTGTCCCCTCTCGTCGTGCAGTTTGTGCCTCTGCTGCTTCTGCTGTTAGGAATCGCTCCTTGAAAGGCGAGCGAGAGCGTCCTTCCGGGTGCATTGCACTGAGTCGAGTGCTCGCTCGGGACTTTGCTCTCGGGGCCAAGGCAAGAGGGCGTGCTTGCCCGCAGAACCGAGAACACGCTGTTGGGCAGAGCTGCAACTGACCGCTGGAGTTCAGCTCTCGCCGGACGGCAGAAGGCGAAGAACGAAGCCGCTTGCGAGCGGCGCAGTGCAGCGAAGAGCTCTCCGAATTCGCCGCTAGCTCCACGGTCCTTCTCAGCTGCGAGTAGCAGCGCTCGCAGTACACAGAGCTTCGCAAGGCCCGAAGACCCGGAGGGAAGTATCGCACACGAAAATGTGCCAGGACAGAGACGTGTTCTACGTTGTCCCTTCTCGTCGTGCAGTTTGTGCCTCTGCTGCTTCTGCTGTTAGGAATCGCTCCTTGAAAGGCGAGCGAGAGCGTCCTTCCGGGTGCATTGCACTGAGTCGAGAGCTCGCTCGGGACTTTGCTCTCGGGGCCAAGGCAAGAGGGCGTGCTTGCCCGCAGAACCGAGAACACGCTGTTGGGCAGAGCTGCAACTGACCGCTGGAGTTCAGCTCTCCCCGGACGGCAGAAGGCGAAGAACGAAGGCGCTTGCGAGCGGCGCAGTGCAGCGAAGAGCTCTCCGAATTCGCCGCTAGCTCCACGGTCCTTCTCAGCTGCGAGTAGCAGCGCTCGCAGTACACAGAGCTTCGCAAGGCCCGAAGACCCGGAGGGAAGTATCGCACACGAAAATGTGCCAGGACAGAGACGTGTTCTACGTTGTCCCCTCTCGTCGTGCAGTTTGTGCCTCTGCTGCTTCTGCTGTTAGGAATCGCTCCTTGAAAGGCGAGCGAGAGCGTCCTTCCGGGTGCATTGCACTGAGTCGAGTGCTCGCTCGGGACTTTGCTCTCGGGGCCAAGGCAAGAGGGCGTGCTTGCCCGCAGAACCGAGAACACGCTGTTGGGCAGAGCTGCAACTGACCGCTGGAGTTCAGCTCTCGCCGGACGGCAGAAGGCGAAGAACGAAGGCGCTTGCGAGCGGCGCAGTGCAGCGAAGAGCTCTCCGAATTCGCCGCTAGCTCCACGGTCCTTCTCAGCTGCGAGTAGCAGCGCTCGCAGTACACAGAGCTTCGCAAGAACCGAAGACCCGGAGGGAAGTATCGCACACGAAAATGTGCCAGGACAGAGACGTGTTCTACGTTGTCCCTTCTCGTCATGCAGTTTGTGCCTCTGCTGCTTCTGCTGTTAGGAATCGCTCCTTGAAAGGCGAGCGAGAGCGTCCTTCCGGGTGCATTGCACTGAGTCGAGAGCTCGCTCGGGACTTTGCTCTCGGGGCCAAGGCAAGAGGGCGTGCTTGCCCGCAGAACCGAGAACACGCTGTTGGGCAGAGCTGCAACTGACCGCTGGAGTTCAGCTCTCGCCGGACGGCAGAAGGCGAAGAACGAAGCCGCTTGCGAGCGGCGCAGTGCAGCGAAGAGCTCTCCGAATTCGCCGCTAGCTCCACGGTCCTTCTCAGCTGCGAGTAGCAGCGCTCGCAGTACACAGAGCTTCGCAAGGCCCGAAGAGCCGGAGGGAAGTATCGCACACGCAAATGTGCCAGGACAGAGACGTGTTCTACGTTGTCCCCTCTCGTCGTGCAGTTTGTGCCTCTGCTGCTTCTGCTGTTAGGAATCGCTCCTTGAAAGGCGAGCGAGAGCGTCCTTCCGGGTGCATTGCACTGAGTCGAGTGCTCGCTCGGGACTTTGCTCTCGGGGCCAAGGCAAGAGGGCGTGCTTGCCCGCAGAACCGAGAACACGCTGTTGGGCAGAGCTGCAACGGACCGCTGGAGTTCAGCTCTCGCCGGACGGCAGAAGGCGAAGAACGAAGGCGCTTGCGAGCGGCGCAGTGCAGCGAAGAGCTCTCCGAATTCGCCGCTAGCTCCACGGTCCTTCTCAGCTGCGAGTAGCAGCGCTCGCAGTACACAGAGCTTCGCAAGGCCCGAAGAGCCGGAGGGAAGTATCGCACACGCAAATGTGCCAGGACAGAGACGTGTTCTACGTTGTCCCCTCTCGTCGTGCAGTTTGTGCCTCTGCTGCTTCTGCTGTTAGGAATCGCTCCTTGAAAGGCGAGCGAGAGCGTCCTTCCGGGTGCATTGCACTGAGTCGAGTGCTCGCTCGGGACTTTGCTCTCGCGGCCAAGGCAAGAGGGCGTGCTTGCCCGCAGAACCGAGAACACGCTGTTGGGCAGAGCTGCAACTGACCGCTGGAGTTCAGCTCTCGCCGGACGGCAGAAGGCGAAGAACGAAGCCGCTTGCGAGCGGCGCAGTGCAGCGAAGAGCTCTCCGAATTCGCCGCTAGCTCCACGGTCCTTCTCAGCTGCGAGTAGCAGCGCTCGCAGTACACAGAGCTTCGCAAGGCCCGAAGACCCGGAGGGAAGTATCGCTCACGAAAATGTGCCAGGACAGAGACGTGTTCTACGTTGTCCCCTCTCGTCGTGCAGTTTGTGCCTCTGCTGCTTCTGCTGTTAGGAATCGCTCCTTGAAAGGCGAGCGAGAGCGTCCTTCCGGGTGCATTGCACTGAGTCGAGTGCTCGCTCGGGACTTTGCTCTCGGGGCCAAGGCAAGAGGGCGTGCTTGCCCGCAGAACCGAGAACACGCTGTTGGGCAGAGCTGCAACTGACCGCTGGAGTTCAGCTCTCGCCGGACGGCAGAAGGCGAAGAACGAAGCCGCTTGCGAGCGGCGCAGTGCAGCGAAGAGCTCTCCGAATTCGCCGCTAGCTCCACGGTCCTTCTCAGCTGCGAGTAGCTGCTCTCGCAGTACACAGAGCTTCGCAAGGCCCGAAGAGCCGGAGGGAAGTATCGCACACGCAAATGTGCCAGGACAGAGACGTGTTCTACGGTGTCCCCTCTCGTCGTGCAGTTTGTGCCTCTGCTGCTTCTGCTGTTAGGAATCGCTCCTTGAAAGGCGAACGAGAGCGTCCTTCCGGGTGCATTGCACTGAGTCGAGTGCTCGCTCGGGACTTTGCTCTCGGGGCCAAGGCAAGAGGGCGTGCTTGCCCGCAGAACCGAGAACACGCTGTTGGGCAGAGCTGCAACTGACCGCTGGAGTTCAGCTCTCGCCGGACGGCAGAAGGCGAAGAACGAAGCCGCTTGAGAGCGGCGCAGTGCAGCGAAGAGCTCTCCGAATTCGCCGCTAGCTCCACGGTCCTTCTCAGCTGCGAGTAGCAGCGCTCGCAGTACACAGAGCTTCGCAAGAACCGAAGACCCGGAGGGAAGTATCGCACACGAAAATATGCCAGGACAGAGACGTGTTCTACGTTGTCCCCTCTCGTCGTGCAGTTTGTGCCTCTGCTGCTTCTGCTGTTAGGAATCGCTCCTTGAAAGGCGAGCGAGAGCGTCCTTCCGGGTGCATTGCACTGAGTCGAGAGCTCGCTCGGGACTTTGCTCTCGGGGCCAAGGCAAGAGGGCGTGCTTGCCCGCAGAACCGAGAACACGCTGTTGGGCAGAGCTGCAACTGACCGCTGGAGTTCAGCTCTCGCCGGACGGCAGAAGGCGAAGAACGAAGCCGCTTGCGAGCGGCGCAGTGCAGCGAAGAGCTCTCCGAATTCGCCGCTAGCTCCACGGTCCTTCTCAGCTGCGAGTAGCAGCGCTCGCAGTACACAGAGCTTCGCAAGGCCCGAAGAGCCGGAGGGAAGTATCGCACACGCAAATGTGCCAGGACAGAGACGTGTTCTACGTTGTCCCCTCTCGTCGTGCAGTTTGTGCCTCTGCTGCTTCTGCTGTTAGGAATCGCTCCTTGAAAGGCGAGCGAGAGCGTCCTTCCGGGTGCATTGCACTGAGTCGAGTGCTCGCTCGGGACTTTGCTCTCGGGGCCAAGGCAAGAGGGCGTGCTTGCCCGCAGAACCGAGAACACGCTGTTGGGCAGAGCTGCAACGGACCGCTGGAGTTCAGCTCTCGCCGGACGGCAGAAGGCGAAGAACGAAGGCGCTTGCGAGCGGCGCAGTGCAGCGAAGAGCTCTCCGAATTCGCCGCTAGCTCCACGGTCCTTCTCAGCTGCGAGTAGCAGCGCTCGCAGTACACAGAGCTTCGCAAGGCCCGAAGAGCCGGAGGGAAGTATCGCTCACGAAAATGTGCCAGGACAGAGACGTGTTCTACGTTGTCCCCTCTCGTCGTGCAGTTTGTGCCTCTGCTGCTTCTGCTGTTAGGAATCGCTCCTTGAAAGGCGAGCGAGAGCGTCCTTCCGGGTGCATTGCACTGAGTCGAGTGCTCGCTCGGGACTTTGCTCTCGGGGCCAAGGCAAGAGGGCGTGCTTGCCCGCAGAACCGAGAACACGCTGTTGGGCAGAGCTGCAACTGACCGCTGGAGTTCAGCTCTCGCCGGACGGCAGAAGGCGAAGAACGAAGCCGCTTGCGAGCGGCGCAGTGCAGCGAAGAGCTCTCCGAATTCGCCGCTAGCTCCACGGTCCTTCTCAGCTGCGAGTAGCAGCGCTCGCAGTACACAGAGCTTCGCAAGGCCCGAAGACCCGGAGGGAAGTATCGCACACGAAAATGTGCCAGGACAGAGACGTGTTCTACGTTGTCCCTTCTCGTCGTGCAGTTTGTGCCTCTGCTGCTTCTGCTGTTAGGAATCGCTCCTTGAAAGGCGAGCGAGAGCGTCCTTCCGGGTGCATTGCACTGAGTCGAGAGCTCGCTCGGGACTTTGCTCTCGGGGCCAAGGCAAGAGGGCGTGCTTGCCCGCAGAACCGAGAACACGCTGTTGGGCAGAGCTGCAACTGACCGCTGGAGTTCAGCTCTCCCCGGACGGCAGAAGGCGAAGAACGAAGGCGCTTGCGAGCGGCGCAGTGCAGCGAAGAGCTCTCCGAATTCGCCGCTAGCTCCACGGTCCTTCTCAGCTGCGAGTAGCAGCGCTCGCAGTACACAGAGCTTCGCAAGGCCCGAAGACCCGGAGGGAAGTATCGCACACGAAAATGTGCCAGGACAGAGACGTGTTCTACGTTGTCCCCTCTCGTCGTGCAGTTTGTGCCTCTGCTGCTTCTGCTGTTAGGAATCGCTCCTTGAAAGGCGAGCGAGAGCGTCCTTCCGGGTGCATTGCACTGAGTCGAGTGCTCGCTCGGGACTTTGCTCTCGGGGCCAAGGCAAGAGGGCGTGCTTGCCCGCAGAACCGAGAACACGCTGTTGGGCAGAGCTGCAACTGACCGCTGGAGTTCAGCTCTCGCCGGACGGCAGAAGGCGAAGAACGAAGCCGCTTGCGAGCGGCGCAGTGCAGCGAAGAGCTCTCCGAATTCGCCGCTAGCTCCACGGTCCTTCTCAGCTGCGAGTAGCAGCGCTCGCAGTACACAGAGCTTCGCAAGAACCGAAGACCCGGAGGGAAGTATCGCACACGAAAATGTGCCAGGACAGAGACGTGTTCTACGTTGTCCCTTCTCGTCATGCAGTTTGTGCCTCTGCTGCTTCTGCTGTTAGGAATCGCTCCTTGAAAGGCGAGCGAGAGCGTCCTTCCGGGTGCATTGCACTGAGTCGAGAGCTCGCTCGGGACTTTGCTCTCGGGGCCAAGGCAAGAGGGCGTGCTTGCCCGCAGAACCGAGAACACGCTGTTGGGCAGAGCTGCAACTGACCGCTGGAGTTCAGCTCTCGCCGGACGGCAGAAGGCGAAGAACGAAGCCGCTTGCGAGCGGCGCAGTGCAGCGAAGAGCTCTCCGAATTCGCCGCTAGCTCCACGGTCCTTCTCAGCTGCGAGTAGCAGCGCTCGCAGTACACAGAGCTTCGCAAGGCCCGAAGAGCCGGAGGGAAGTATCGCACACGCAAATGTGCCAGGACAGAGACGTGTTCTACGTTGTCCCCTCTCGTCGTGCAGTTTGTGCCTCTGCTGCTTCTGCTGTTAGGAATCGCTCCTTGAAAGGCGAGCGAGAGCGTCCTTCCGGGTGCATTGCACTGAGTCGAGAGCTCGCTCGGGACTTTGCTCTCGGGGCCAAGGCAAGAGGGCGTGCTTGCCCGCAGAACCGAGAACACGCTGTTGGGCAGAGCTGCAACTGACCGCTGGAGTTCAGCTCTCGCCGGACGGCAGAAGGCGAAGAACGAAGGCGCTTGCGAGCGGCGCAGTGCAGCGAAGAGCTCTCCGAATTCGCCGCTAGCTCCACGGTCCTTCTCAGCTGCGAGTAGCAGCGCTCGCAGTACACAGAGCTTCGCAAGGCCCGAAGAGCCGGAGGGAAGTATCGCACACGCAAATGTGCCAGGACAGAGACGTGTTCTACGTTGTCCCCTCTCGTCGTGCAGTTTGTGCCTCTGCTGCTTCTGCTGTTAGGAATCGCTCCTTGAAAGGCGAGCGAGAGCGTCCTTCCGGGTGCATTGCACTGAGTCGAGTGCTCGCTCGGGACTTTGCTCTCGGGGCCAAGGCAAGAGGGCGTGCTTGCCCGCAGAACCGAGAACACGCTGTTGGGCAGAGCTGCAACGGACCGCTGGAGTTCAGCTCTCGCCGGACGGCAGAAGGCGAAGAACGAAGGCGCTTGCGAGCGGCGCAGTGCAGCGAAGAGCTCTCCGAATTCGCCGCTAGCTCCACGGTCCTTCTCAGCTGCGAGTAGCAGCGCTCGCAGTACACAGAGCTTCGCAAGGCCCGAAGAGCCGGAGGGAAGTATCGCTCACGAAAATGTGCCAGGACAGAGACGTGTTCTACGTTGTCCCCTCTCGTCGTGCAGTTTGTGCCTCTGCTGCTTCTGCTGTTAGGAATCGCTCCTTGAAAGGCGAGCGAGAGCGTCCTTCCGGGTGCATTGCACTGAGTCGAGTGCTCGCTCGGGACTTTGCTCTCGGGGCCAAGGCAAGAGGGCGTGCTTGCCCGCAGAACCGAGAACACGCTGTTGGGCAGAGCTGCAACTGACCGCTGGAGTTCAGCTCTCGCCGGACGGCAGAAGGCGAAGAACGAAGCCGCTTGCGAGCGGCGCAGTGCAGCGAAGAGCTCTCCGAATTCGCCGCTAGCTCCACGGTCCTTCTCAGCTGCGAGTAGCAGCGCTCGCAGTACACAGAGCTTCGCAAGGCCCGAAGAGCCGGAGGGAAGTATCGCTCACGAAAATGTGCCAGGACAGAGACGTGTTCTACGTTGTCCCCTCTCGTCGTGCAGTTTGTGCCTCTGCTGCTTCTGCTGTTAGGAATCGCTCCTTGAAAGGCGAGCGAGAGCGTCCTTCCGGGTGCATTGCACTGAGTCGAGTGCTCGCTCGGGACTTTGCTCTCGGGGCCAAGGCAAGAGGGCGTGCTTGCCCGCAGAACCGAGAACACGCTGTTGGGCAGAGCTGCAACTGACCGCTGGAGTTCAGCTCTCGCCGGACGGCAGAAGGCGAAGAACGAAGCCGCTTGCGAGCGGCGCAGTGCAGCGAAGAGCTCTCCGAATTCGCCGCTAGCTCCACGGTCCTTCTCAGCTGCGAGTAGCAGCGCTCGCAGTACACAGAGCTTCGCAAGGCCCGAAGAGCCGGAGGGAAGTATCGCTCACGAAAATGTGCCAGGACAGAGACGTGTTCTACGTTGTCCCCTCTCG
This sequence comes from Sturnus vulgaris, assembly GCF_052056855.1. Taxonomy (NCBI): domain Eukaryota; kingdom Metazoa; phylum Chordata; class Aves; order Passeriformes; family Sturnidae; genus Sturnus; species Sturnus vulgaris. The sequence continues at coordinate 232,680 of NW_028276404.1, forward strand.
TCGTGCAGTTTGTGCCTCTGCTGCTTCTGCTGTTAGGAATCGCTCCTTGAAAGGCGAGCGAGAGCGTCCTTCCGGGTGCATTGCACTGAGTCGAGTGCTCGCTCGGGACTTTGCTCTCGGGGCCAAGGCAAGAGGGCGTGCTTGCCCGCAGAACCGAGAACACGCTGTTGGGCAGAGCTGCAACTGACCGCTGGAGTTCAGCTCTCGCCGGACGGCAGAAGGCGAAGAACGAAGCTGCTTGCGAGCGGCGCAGTGCAGCGAAGAGCTCTCCGAATTCGCCGCTAGCTCCACGGTCCTTCTCAGCTGCGAGTAGCAGCGCTCGCAGTACACAGAGCTTCGCAAGGCCCGAAGACCCGGAGGGAAGTATCGCACACGAAAATGTGCCAGGACAGAGACGTGTTCTACGTTGTCCCTTCTCGTCATGCAGTTTGTGCCTCTGCTGCTTCTGCTGTTAGGAATCGCTCCTTGAAAGGCGAGCGAGAGCGTCCTTCCGGGTGCATTGCACTGAGTCGAGAGCTCGCTCGGGACTTTGCTCTCGGGGCCAAGGCAAGAGGGCGTGCTTGCCCGCAGAACCGAGAACACGCTGTTGGGCAGAGCTGCAACTGACCGCTGGAGTTCAGCTCTCCCCGGACGGCAGAAGGCGAAGAACGAAGGCGCTTGCGAGCGGCGCAGTGCAGCGAAGAGCTCTCCGAATTCGCCGCTAGCTCCACGGTCCTTCTCAGCTGCGAGTAGCAGCGCTCGCAGTACACAGAGCTTCGCAAGAACCGAAGAGCCGGAGGGAAGTATCGCACACGAAAATGTGCCAGGACAGAGACGTGTTCTACGTTGTCCCTTCTCGTCGTGCAGTTTGTGCCTCTGCTGCTTCTGCTGTTAGGAATCGCTCCTTGAAAGGCGAGCGAGAGCGTCCTTCCGGGTGCATTGCACTGAGTCGAGAGCTCGCTCGGGACTTTGCTCTCGGGGCCAAGGCAAGAGGGCGTGCTTGCCCGCAGAACCGAGAACACGCTGTTGGGCAGAGCTGCAACTGACCGCTGGAGTTCAGCTCTCGCCGGACGGCAGAAGGCGAAGAACGAAGGCGCTTGCGAGCGGCGCAGTGCAGCGAAGAGCTCTCCGAATTCGCCGCTAGCTCCACGGTCCTTCTCAGCTGCGAGTAGCAGCGCTCGCAGTACACAGAGCTTCGCAAGGCCCGAAGAGCCGGAGGGAAGTATCGCACACGCAAATGTGCCAGGACAGAGACGTGTTCTACGTTGTCCCCTCTCGTCGTGCAGTTTGTGCCTCTGCTGCTTCTGCTGTTAGGAATCGCTCCTTGAAAGGCGAGCGAGAGCGTCCTTCCGGGTGCATTGCACTGAGTCGAGTGCTCGCTCGGGACTTTGCTCTCGGGGCCAAGGCAAGAGGGCGTGCTTGCCCGCAGAACCGAGAACACGCTGTTGGGCAGAGCTGCAACTGACCGCTGGAGTTCAGCTCTCCCGGACGGCAGAAGGCGAAGAACGAAGCGCTTGCGAGCGGCGCAGTGCAGCGAAGAGCTCTCCGAATTCGCCGCTAGCTCCACGGTCCTTCTCAGCTGCGAGTAGCAGCGCTCGCAGTACACAGAGCTTCGCAAGGCCCGAAGACCCGGAGGGAAGTATCGCACACGAAAATGTGCCAGGACAGAGACGTGTTCTACGTTGTCCCCTCTCGTCGTGCAGTTTGTGCCTCTGCTGCTTCTGCTGTTAGGAATCGCTCCTTGAAAGGCGAGCGAGAGCGTCCTTCCGGGTGCATTGCACTGAGTCGAGTGCTCGCTCGGGACTTTGCTCTCGGGGCCAAGGCAAGAGGGGCGTGCTTGCCCGCAGAACCGAGAACACGCTGTTGGGCAGAGCTGCAACTGACCGCTGGAGTTCAGCTCTCGCCGGACGGCAGAAGGCGAAGAACGAAGCCGCTTGCGAGCGGCGCAGTGCAGCGAAGAGCTCTCCGAATTCGCCGCTAGCTCCACGGTCCTTCTCAGCTGCGAGTAGCAGCGCTCGCAGTACACAGAGCTTCGCAAGGCCCGAAGAGCCGGAGGGAAGTATCGCACACGAAAATGTGCCAGGACAGAGACGTGTTCTACGTTGTCCCTTCTCGTCATGCAGTTTGTGCCTCTGCTGCTTCTGCTGTTAGGAATCGCTCCTTGAAAGGCGAGCGAGAGCGTCCTTCCGGGTGCATTGCACTGAGTCGAGAGCTCGCTCGGGACTTTGCTCTCGGGGCCAAGGCAAGAGGGCGTGCTTGCCCGCAGAACCGAGAACACGCTGTTGGGCAGTAGCTGCAACTGACCGCTGGAGTTCAGCTCTCCCCGGACGGCAGAAGGCGAAGAACGAAGCCGCTTGCGAGCGGCGCAGTGCAGCGAAGAGCTCTCCGAATTCGCCGCTAGCTCCACGGTCCTTCTCAGCTGCGAGTATCAGCGCTCGCAGTACACAGAGCTTCGCAAGCCCGAAGAGCCGGAGGGAAGTATCGCACACGCAAATGTGCCAGGACAGAGACGTGTTCTACGTTGTCCCCTCTCGTCGTGCAGTTTGTGCCCATGCTGCTTCTGCTGTTAGGAATCGCTCCTTGAAAGGCGAGCGAGAGCGTCCTTCCGGGTGCATTGCACTGAGTCGAGTGCTCGCTCGGGACTTTGCTCTCGCGGCCAAGGCAAGAGGGCGTGCTTGCCCGCAGAACCGAGAACACGCTGTTGGGCAGAGCTGCAACTGACCGCTGGAGTTCAGCTCTCGCCGGACGGCAGAAGGCGAAGAACGAAGCCGCTTGCGAGCGGCGCAGTGCAGCGAAGAGCTCTCCGAATTCGCCGCTAGCTCCACGGTCCTTCTCAGCTGCGAGTAGCAGCGCTCGCAGTACACAGAGCTTCGCAAGGCCCGAAGAGCCGGAGGGAAGTATCGCACACGCAAATGTGCCAGGACAGAGACGTGTTCTACGTTGTCCCCTCTCGTCGTGCAGTTTGTGCCTCTGCTGCTTCTGCTGTTAGGAATCGCTCCTTGAAAGGCGAGCGAGAGCGTCCTTCCGGGTGCATTGCACTGAGTCGAGTGCTCGCTCGGGACTTTGCTCTCGGGGCCAAGGCAAGAGGGCGTGCTTGCCCGCAGAACTGAGAACACGCTGTTGGGCAGAGCTGCAACGGACCGCTGGAGTTCAGCTCTCGCCGGACGGCAGAAGGCGAAGAACGAAGCCGCTTGCGAGCGGCGCAGTGCAGCGAAGAGCTCTCCGAATTCGCCGCTAGCTCCACGGTCCTTCTCAGCTGCGAGTAGCAGCGCTCGCAGTACACAGAGCTTCGCAAGGCCCGAAGAGCCGGAGGGAAGTATCGCTCACGAAAATGTGCCAGGACAGAGACGTGTTCTACGTTGTCCCCTCTCGTCGTGCAGTTTGTGCCTCTGCTGCTTCTGCTGTTAGGAATCGCTCCTTGAAAGGCGAGCGAGAGCGTCCTTCCGGGTGCATTGCACTGAGTCGAGTGCTCGCTCGGGACTTTGCTCTCGCGGCCAAGGCAAGAGGGCGTGCTTGCCCGCAGAACCGAGAACACGCTGTTGGGCAGAGCTGCAACTGACCGCTGGAGTTCAGCTCTCGCCGGACGGCAGAAGGCGAAGAACGAAGCCGCTTGCGAGCGGCGCAGTGCAGCGAAGAGCTCTCCGAATTCGCCGCTAGCTCCACGGTCCTTCTCAGCTGCGAGTAGCAGCGCTCGCAGTACACAGAGCTTCGCAAGGCCCGAAGACCCGGAGGGAAGTATCGCTCACGAAAATGTGCCAGGACAGAGACGTGTTCTACGTTGTCCCCTCTCGTCGTGCAGTTTGTGCCTCTGCTGCTTCTGCTGTTAGGAATCGCTCCTTGAAAGGCGAGCGAGAGCGTCCTTCCGGGTGCATTGCACTGAGTCGAGTGCTCGCTCGGGACTTTGCTCTCGCGGCCAAGGCAAGAGGGCGTGCTTGCCCGCAGAACCGAGAACACGCTGTTGGGCAGAGCTGCAACTGACCGCTGGAGTTCAGCTCTCGCCGGACGGCAGAAGGCGAAGAACGAAGCCGCTTGCGAGCGGCGCAGTGCAGCGAAGAGCTCTCCGAATTCGCCGCTAGCTCCACGGTCCTTCTCAGCTGCGAGTAGCAGCGCTCGCAGTACACAGAGCTTCGCAAGGCCCGAAGACCCGGAGGGAAGTATCGCTCACGAAAATGTGCCAGGACAGAGACGTGTTCTACGTTGTCCCCTCTCGTCGTGCAGTTTGTGCCTCTGCTGCTTCTGCTGTTAGGAATCGCTCCTTGAAAGGCGAGCGAGAGCGTCCTTCCGGGTGCATTGCACTGAGTCGAGAGCTCGCTCGGGACTTTGCTCTCGGGGCCAAGGCAAGAGGGCGTGCTTGCCCGCAGAACCGAGAACACGCTGTTGGGCAGAGCTGCAACTGACCGCTGGAGTTCAGCTCTCGCCGGACGGCAGAAGGCGAAGAACGAAGCCGCTTGCGAGCGGCGCAGTGCAGCGAAGAGCTCTCCGAATTCGCCGCTAGCTCCACGGTCCTTCTCAGCTGCGAGTAGCAGCGCTCGCAGTACACAGAGCTTCGCAAGGCCCGAAGAGCCGGAGGGAAGTATCGCTCACGAAAATGTGCCAGGACAGAGACGTGTTCTACGTTGTCCCCTCTCGTCGTGCAGTTTGTGCCTCTGCTGCTTCTGCTGTTAGGAATCGCTCCTTGAAAGGCGAGCGAGAGCGTCCTTCCGGGTGCATTGCACTGAGTCGAGTGCTCGCTCGGGACTTTGCTCTCGGGGCCAAGGCAAGAGGGCGTGCTTGCCCGCAGAACCGAGAACACGCTGTTGGGCAGAGCTGCAACTGACCGCTGGAGTTCAGCTCTCGCCGGACGGCAGAAGGCGAAGAACGAAGCCGCTTGCGAGCGGCGCAGTGCAGCGAAGAGCTCTCCGAATTCGCCGCTAGCTCCACGGTCCTTCTCAGCTGCGAGTAGCAGCGCTCGCAGTACACAGAGCTTCGCAAGGCCCGAAGAGCCGGAGGGAAGTATCGCTCACGAAAATGTGCCAGGACAGAGACGTGTTCTACGTTGTCCCCTCTCGTCGTGCAGTTTGTGCCTCTGCTGCTTCTGCTGTTAGGAATCGCTCCTTGAAAGGCGAGCGAGAGCGTCCTTCCGGGTGCATTGCACTGAGTCGAGTGCTCGCTCGGGACTTTGCTCTCGGGGCCAAGGCAAGAGGGCGTGCTTGCCCGCAGAACCGAGAACACGCTGTTGGGCAGAGCTGCAACTGACCGCTGGAGTTCAGCTCTCGCCGGACGGCAGAAGGCGAAGAACGAAGCTGCTTGCGAGCGGCGCAGTGCAGCGAAGAGCTCTCCGAATTCGCCGCTAGCTCCACGGTCCTTCTCAGCTGCGAGTAGCAGCGCTCGCAGTACACAGAGCTTCGCAAGGCCCGAAGACCCGGAGGGAAGTATCGCACACGAAAATGTGCCAGGACAGAGACGTGTTCTACGTTGTCCCTTCTCGTCATGCAGTTTGTGCCTCTGCTGCTTCTGCTGTTAGGAATCGCTCCTTGAAAGGCGAGCGAGAGCGTCCTTCCGGGTGCATTGCACTGAGTCGAGAGCTCGCTCGGGACTTTGCTCTCGGGGCCAAGGCAAGAGGGCGTGCTTGCCCGCAGAACCGAGAACACGCTGTTGGGCAGAGCTGCAACTGACCGCTGGAGTTCAGCTCTCCCCGGACGGCAGAAGGCGAAGAACGAAGGCGCTTGCGAGCGGCGCAGTGCAGCGAAGAGCTCTCCGAATTCGCCGCTAGCTCCACGGTCCTTCTCAGCTGCGAGTAGCAGCGCTCGCAGTACACAGAGCTTCGCAAGAACCGAAGACCCGGAGGGAAGTATCGCACACGAAAATGTGCCAGGACAGTGTTCTACGTTGTCCCTTCTCGTCGTGCAGTTTGTGCCTCTGCTGCTTCTGCTGTTAGGAATCGCTCCTTGAAAGGCGAGCGAGAGCGTCCTTCCGGGTGCATTGCACTGAGTCGAGAGCTCGCTCGGGACTTTGCTCTCGGGGCCAAGGCAAGAGGGCGTGCTTGCCCGCAGAACCGAGAACACGCTGTTGGGCAGAGCTGCAACTGACCGCTGGAGTTCAGCTCTCGCCGGACGGCAGAAGGCGAAGAACGAAGGCGCTTGCGAGCGGCGCAGTGCAGCGAAGAGCTCTCCGAATTCGCCGCTAGCTCCACGGTCCTTCTCAGCTGCGAGTAGCAGCGCTCGCAGTACACAGAGCTTCGCAAGGCCCGAAGAGCCGGAGGGAAGTATCGCACACGCAAATGTGCCAGGACAGAGACGTGTTCTACGTTGTCCCCTCTCGTCGTGCAGTTTGTGCCTCTGCTGCTTCTGCTGTTAGGAATCGCTCCTTGAAAGGCGAGCGAGAGCGTCCTTCCGGGTGCATTGCACTGAGTCGAGTGCTCGCTCGGGACTTTGCTCTCGGGGCCAAGGCAAGAGGGCGTGCTTGCCCGCAGAACCGAGAACACGCTGTTGGGCAGAGCTGCAACTGACCGCTGGAGTTCAGCTCTCCCCGGACGGCAGAAGGCGAAGAACGAAGGCGCTTGCGAGCGGCGCAGTGCAGCGAAGAGCTCTCCGAATTCGCCGCTAGCTCCACGGTCCTTCTCAGCTGCGAGTAGCAGCGCTCGCAGTACACAGAGCTTCGCAAGGCCCGAAGACCCGGAGGGAAGTATCGCACACGAAAATGTGCCAGGACAGAGACGTGTTCTACGTTGTCCCCTCTCGTCGTGCAGTTTGTGCCTCTGCTGCTTCTGCTGTTAGGAATCGCTCCTTGAAAGGCGAGCGAGAGCGTCCTTCCGGGTGCATTGCACTGAGTCGAGTGCTCGCTCGGGACTTTGCTCTCGGGGCCAAGGCAAGAGGGCGTGCTTGCCCGCAGAACCGAGAACACGCTGTTGGGCAGAGCTGCAACTGACCGCTGGAGTTCAGCTCTCGCCGGACGGCAGAAGGCGAAGAACGAAGCCGCTTGCGAGCGGCGCAGTGCAGCGAAGAGCTCTCCGAATTCGCCGCTAGCTCCACGGTCCTTCTCAGCTGCGAGTAGCAGCGCTCGCAGTACACAGAGCTTCGCAAGGCCCGAAGAGCCGGAGGGAAGTATCGCACACGAAAATGTGCCAGGACAGAGACGTGTTCTACGTTGTCCCTTCTCGTCATGCAGTTTGTGCCTCTGCTGCTTCTGCTGTTAGGAATCGCTCCTTGAAAGGCGAGCGAGAGCGTCCTTCCGGGTGCATTGCACTGAGTCGAGAGCTCGCTCGGGACTTTGCTCTCGGGGCCAAGGCAAGAGGGCGTGCTTGCCCGCAGAACCGAGAACACGCTGTTGGGCAGAGCTGCAACTGACCGCTGGAGTTCAGCTCTCCCCGGACGGCAGAAGGCGAAGAACGAAGCCGCTTGCGAGCGGCGCAGTGCAGCGAAGAGCTCTCCGAATTCGCCGCTAGCTCCACGGTCCTTCTCAGCTGCGAGTATCAGCGCTCGCAGTACACAGAGCTTCGCAAGGCCCGAAGAGCCGGAGGGAAGTATCGCACACGCAAATGTGCCAGGACAGAGACGTGTTCTACGTTGTCCCCTCTCGTCGTGCAGTTTGTGCCCATGCTGCTTCTGCTGTTAGGAATCGCTCCTTGAAAGGCGAGCGAGAGCGTCCTTCCGGGTGCATTGCACTGAGTCGAGTGCTCGCTCGGGACTTTGCTCTCGCGGCCAAGGCAAGAGGGCGTGCTTGCCCGCAGAACCGAGAACACGCTGTTGGGCAGAGCTGCAACTGACCGCTGGAGTTCAGCTCTCGCCGGACGGCAGAAGGCGAAGAACGAAGCCGCTTGCGAGCGGCGCAGTGCAGCGAAGAGCTCTCCGAATTCGCCGCTAGCTCCACGGTCCTTCTCAGCTGCGAGTAGCAGCGCTCGCAGTACACAGAGCTTCGCAAGGCCCGAAGAGCCGGAGGGAAGTATCGCACACGCAAATGTGCCAGGACAGAGACGTGTTCTACGTTGTCCCCTCTCGTCGTGCAGTTTGTGCCTCTGCTGCTTCTGCTGTTAGGAATCGCTCCTTGAAAGGCGAGCGAGAGCGTCCTTCCGGGTGCATTGCACTGAGTCGAGTGCTCGCTCGGGACTTTGCTCTCGGGGCCAAGGCAAGAGGGCGTGCTTGCCCGCAGAACTGAGAACACGCTGTTGGGCAGAGCTGCAACGGACCGCTGGAGTTCAGCTCTCGCCGGACGGCAGAAGGCGAAGAACGAAGCCGCTTGCGAGCGGCGCAGTGCAGCGAAGAGCTCTCCGAATTCGCCGCTAGCTCCACGGTCCTTCTCAGCTGCGAGTAGCAGCGCTCGCAGTACACAGAGCTTCGCAAGGCCCGAAGAGCCGGAGGGAAGTATCGCTCACGAAAATGTGCCAGGACAGAGACGTGTTCTACGTTGTCCCCTCTCGTCGTGCAGTTTGTGCCTCTGCTGCTTCTGCTGTTAGGAATCGCTCCTTGAAAGGCGAGCGAGAGCGTCCTTCCGGGTGCATTGCACTGAGTCGAGTGCTCGCTCGGGACTTTGCTCTCGCGGCCAAGGCAAGAGGGCGTGCTTGCCCGCAGAACCGAGAACACGCTGTTGGGCAGAGCTGCAACTGACCGCTGGAGTTCAGCTCTCGCCGGACGGCAGAAGGCGAAGAACGAAGCCGCTTGCGAGCGGCGCAGTGCAGCGAAGAGCTCTCCGAATTCGCCGCTAGCTCCACGGTCCTTCTCAGCTGCGAGTAGCAGCGCTCGCAGTACACAGAGCTTCGCAAGGCCCGAAGACCCGGAGGGAAGTATCGCTCACGAAAATGTGCCAGGACAGAGACGTGTTCTACGGTGTCCCCTCTCGTCGTGCAGTTTGTGCCTCTGCTGCTTCTGCTGTTAGGAATCGCTCCTTGAAAGGCGAGCGAGAGCGTCCTTCCGGGTGCATTGCACTGAGTCGAGTGCTCGCTCGGGACTTTGCTCTCGGGGCCAAGGCAAGAGGGCGTGCTTGCCCGCAGAACCGAGAACACGCTGTTGGGCAGAGCTGCAACTGACCGCTGGAGTTCAGCTCTCGCCGGACGGCAGAAGGCGAAGAACGAAGCCGCTTGCGAGCGGCGCAGTGCAGCGAAGAGCTCTCCGAATTCGCCGCTAGCTCCACGGTCCTTCTCAGCTGCGAGTAGCAGCGCTCGCAGTACACAGAGCTTCGCAAGGCCCGAAGAGCCGGAGGGAAGTATCGCACACGCAAATGTGCCAGGACAGAGACGTGTTCTACGTTGTCCCTTCTCGTCGTGCAGTTTGTGCCTCTGCTGCTTCTGCTGTTAGGAATCGCTCCTTGAAAGGCGAGCGAGAGCGTCCTTCCGGGTGCATTGCACTGAGTCGAGTGCTCGCTCGGGACTTTGCTCTCGGGGCCAAGGCAAGAGGGCGTGCTTGCCCGCAGAACCGAGAACACGCTGTTGGGCAGAGCTGCAACTGACCGCTGGAGTTCAGCTCTCGCCGGACGGCAGAAGGCGAAGAACGAAGCCGCTTGCGAGCGGCGCAGTGCAGCGAAGAGCTCTCCGAATTCGCCGCTAGCTCCACGGTCCTTCTCAGCTGCGAGTAGCAGCGCTCGCAGTACACAGAGCTTCGCAAGGCCCGAAGAGCCGGAGGGAAGTATCGCACACGCAAATGTGCCAGGACAGAGACGTGTTCTACGTTGTCCCCTCTCGTCGTGCAGTTTGTGCCTCTGCTGCTTCTGCTGTTAGGAATCGCTCCTTGAAAGGCGAGCGAGAGCGTCCTTCCGGGTGCATTGCACTGAGTCGAGTGCTCGCTCGGGACTTTGCTCTCGGGGCCAAGGCAAGAGGGCGTGCTTGCCCGCAGAACCGAGAACACGCTGTTGGGCAGAGCTGCAACTGACCGCTGGAGTTCAGCTCTCGCCGGACGGCAGAAGGCGAAGAACGAAGGCGCTTGCGAGCGGCGCAGTGCAGCGAAGAGCTCTCCGAATTCGCCGCTAGCTCCACGGTCCTTCTCAGCTGCGAGTAGCAGCGCTCGCAGTACACAGAGCTTCGCAAGAACCGAAGACCCGGAGGGAAGTATCGCACACGAAAATGTGCCAGGACAGAGACGTGTTCTACGTTGTCCCCTCTCGTCGTGCAGTTTGTGCCTCTGCTGCTTCTGCTGTTAGGAATCGCTCCTTGAAAGGCGAGCGAGAGCGTCCTTCCGGGTGCATTGCACTGAGTCGAGAGCTCGCTCGGGACTTTGCTCTCGGGGCCAAGGCAAGAGGGCGTGCTTGCCCGCAGAACCGAGAACACGCTGTTGGGCAGAGCTGCAACTGACCGCTGGAGTTCAGCTCTCGCCGGACGGCAGAAGGCGAAGAACGAAGGCGCTTGCGAGCGGCGCAGTGCAGCGAAGAGCTCTCCGAATTCGCCGCTAGCTCCACGGTCCTTCTCAGCTGCGAGTAGCAGCGCTCGCAGTACACAGAGCTTCGCAAGGCCCGAAGAGCCGGAGGGAAGTATCGCACACGCAAATGTGCCAGGACAGAGACGTGTTCTACGTTGTCCCCTCTCGTCGTGCAGTTTGTGCCTCTGCTGCTTCTGCTGTTAGGAATCGCTCCTTGAAAGGCGAGCGAGAGCGTCCTTCCGGGTGCATTGCACTGAGTCGAGTGCTCGCTCGGGACTTTGCTCTCGGGGCCAAGGCAAGAGGGCGTGCTTGCCCGCAGAACCGAGAACACGCTGTTGGGCAGAGCTGCAACGGACCGCTGGAGTTCAGCTCTCGCCGGACGGCAGAAGGCGAAGAACGAAGGCGCTTGCGAGCGGCGCAGTGCAGCGAAGAGCTCTCCGAATTCGCCGCTAGCTCCACGGTCCTTCTCAGCTGCGAGTAGCAGCGCTCGCAGTACACAGAGCTTCGCAAGGCCCGAAGAGCCGGAGGGAAGTATCGCTCACGAAAATGTGCCAGGACAGAGACGTGTTCTACGTTGTCCCCTCTCGTCGTGCAGTTTGTGCCTCTGCTGCTTCTGCTGTTAGGAATCGCTCCTTGAAAGGCGAGCGAGAGCGTCCTTCCGGGTGCATTGCACTGAGTCGAGTGCTCGCTCGGGACTTTGCTCTCGGGGCCAAGGCAAGAGGGCGTGCTTGCCCGCAGAACCGAGAACACGCTGTTGGGCAGAGCTGCAACTGACCGCTGGAGTTCAGCTCTCGCCGGACGGCAGAAGGCGAAGAACGAAGCCGCTTGCGAGCGGCGCAGTGCAGCGAAGAGCTCTACGAATTCGCCGCTAGCTCCACGGTCCTTCTCAGCTGCGAGTAGCAGCGCTCGCAGTACACAGAGCTTCGCAAGGCCCGAAGAGCCGGAGGGAAGTATCGCTCACGAAAATGTGCCAGGACAGAGACGTGTTCTACGTTGTCCCCTCTCGTCGTGCAGTTTGTGCCTCTGCTGCTTCTGCTGTTAGGAATCGCTCCTTGAAAGGCGAGCGAGAGCGTCCTTCCGGGTGCATTGCACTGAGTCGAGTGCTCGCTCGGGACTTTGCTCTCGGGGCCAAGGCAAGAGGGCGTGCTTGCCCGCAGAACCGAGAACACGCTGTTGGGCAGAGCTGCAACTGACCGCTGGAGTTCAGCTCTCGCCGGACGGCAGAAGGCGAAGAACGAAGCCGCTTGCGAGCGGCGCAGTGCAGCGAAGAGCTCTCCGAATTCGCCGCTAGCTCCACGGTCCTTCTCAGCTGCGAGTAGCAGCGCTCGCAGTACACAGAGCTTCGCAAGAACCGAAGACCCGGAGGGAAGTATCGCACACGAAAATGTGCCAGGACAGAGACGTGTTCTACGTTGTCCCTTCTCGTCATGCAGTTTGTGCCTCTGCTGCTTCTGCTGTTAGGAATCGCTCCTTGAAAGGCGAGCGAGAGCGTCCTTCCGGGTGCATTGCACTGAGTCGAGAGCTCGCTCGGGACTTTGCTCTCGGGGCCAAGGCAAGAGGGCGTGCTTGCCCGCAGAACCGAGAACACGCTGTTGGGCAGAGCTGCAACTGACCGCTGGAGTTCAGCTCTCCCCGGACGGCAGAAGGCGAAGAACGAAGGCGCTTGCGAGCGGCGCAGTGCAGCGAAGAGCTCTCCGAATTCGCCGCTAGCTCCACGGTCCTTCTCAGCTGCGAGTAGCAGCGCTCGCAGTACACAGAGCTTCGCAAGGCCCGAAGAGCCGGAGGGAAGTATCGCACACGCAAATGTGCCAGGACAGAGACGTGTTCTACGTTGTCCCTTCTCGTCATGCAGTTTGTGCCTCTGCTGCTTCTGCTGTTAGGAATCGCTCCTTGAAAGGCGAGCGAGAGCGTCCTTCCGGGTGCATTGCACTGAGTCGAGAGCTCGCTCGGGACTTTGCTCTCGGGGCCAAGGCAAGAGGGCGTGCTTGCCCGCAGAACCGAGAACACGCTGTTGGGCAGAGCTGCAACTGACCGCTGGAGTTCAGCTCTCGCCGGACGGCAGAAGGCGAAGAACGAAGCCGCTTGCGAGCGGCGCAGTGCAGCGAAGAGCTCTCCGAATTCGCCGCTAGCTCCACGGTCCTTCTCAGCTGCGAGTAGCAGCGCTCGCAGTACACAGAGCTTCGCAAGGCCCGAAGAGCCGGAGGGAAGTATCGCACACGCAAATGTGCCAGGACAGAGACGTGTTCTACGTTGTCCCCTCTCGTCGTGCAGTTTGTGCCTCTGCTGCTTCTGCTGTTAGGAATCGCTCCTTGAAAGGCGAGCGAGAGCGTCCTTCCGGGTGCATTGCACTGAGTCGAGAGCTCGCTCGGGACTTTGCTCTCGGGGCCAAGGCAAGAGGGCGTGCTTGCCCGCAGAACCGAGAACACGCTGTTGGGCAGAGCTGCAACTGACCGCTGGAGTTCAGCTCTCCCCGGACGGCAGAAGGCGAAGAACGAAGGCGCTTGCGAGCGGCGCAGTGCAGCGAAGAGCTCTCCGAATTCGCCGCTAGCTCCACGGTCCTTCTCAGCTGCGAGTAGCAGCGCTCGCAGTACACAGAGCTTCGCAAGGCCCGAAGAGCCGGAGGGAAGTATCGCACACGCAAATGTGCCAGGACAGAGACGTGTTCTACGTTGTCCCCTCTCGTCGTGCAGTTTGTGCCTCTGCTGCTTCTGCTGTTAGGAATCGCTCCTTGAAAGGCGAGCGAGAGCGTCCTTCCGGGTGCATTGCACTGAGTCGAGTGCTCGCTCGGGACTTTGCTCTCGGGGCCAAGGCAAGAGGGCGTGCTTGCCCGCAGAACCGAGAACACGCTGTTGGGCAGAGCTGCAACTGACCGCTGGAGTTCAGCTCTCGCCGGACGGCAGAAGGCGAAGAACGAAGCCGCTTGCGAGCGGCGCAGTGCAGCGAAGAGCTCTACGAATTCGCCGCTAGCTCCACGGTCCTTCTCAGCTGCGAGTAGCAGCGCTCGCAGTACACAGAGCTTCGCAAGGCCCGAAGAGCCGGAGGGAAGTATCGCACACGCAAATGTGCCAGGACAGAGACGTGTTCTACGTTGTCCCTTCTCGTCATGCAGTTTGTGCCTCTGCTGCTTCTGCTGTTAGGAATCGCTCCTTGAAAGGCGAGCGAGAGCGTCCTTCCGGGTGCATTGCACTGAGTCGAGAGCTCGCTCGGGACTTTGCTCTCGGGGCCAAGGCAAGAGGGCGTGCTTGCCCGCAGAACCGAGAACACGCTGTTGGGCAGAGCTGCAACTGACCGCTGGAGTTCAGCTCTCGCCGGACGGCAGAAGGCGAAGAACGAAGCCGCTTGCGAGCGGCGCAGTGCAGCGAAGAGCTCTCCGAATTCGCCGCTAGCTCCACGGTCCTTCTCAGCTGCGAGTATCAGCGCTCGCAGTACACAGAGCTTCGCAAGGCCCGAAGAGCCGGAGGGAAGTATCGCACACGCAAATGTGCCAGGACAGAGACGTGTTCTACGTTGTCCCCTCTCGTCGTGCAGTTTGTGCCTCTGCTGCTTCTGCTGTTAGGAATCGCTCCTTGAAAGGCGAGCGAGAGCGTCCTTCCGGGTGCATTGCACTGAGTCGAGTGCTCGCTCGGGACTTTGCTCTCGCGGCCAAGGCAAGAGGGCGTGCTTGCCCGCAGAACTGAGAACACGCTGTTGGGCAGAGCTGCAACTGACCGCTGGAGTTCAGCTCTCGCCGGACGGCAGAAGGCGAAGAACGAAGGCGCTTGCGAGCGGCGCAGTGCAGCGAAGAGCTCTCCGAATTCGCCGCTAGCTCCACGGTCCTTCTCAGCTGCGAGTAGCAGCGCTCGCAGTACACAGAGCTTCGCAAGGCCCGAAGAGCCGGAGGGAAGTATCGCACACGCAAATGTGCCAGGACAGAGACGTGTTCTACGTTGTCCCCTCTCGTCGTGCAGTTTGTGCCTCTGCTGCTTCTGCTGTTAGGAATCGCTCCTTGAAAGGCGAGCGAGAGCGTCCTTCCGGGTGCATTGCACTGAGTCGAGTGCTCGCTCGGGACTTTGCTCTCGGGGCCAAGGCAAGAGGGCGTGCTTGCCCGCAGAACCGAGAACACGCTGTTGGGCAGAGCTGCAACTGACCGCTGGAGTTCAGCTCTCGCCGGACGGCAGAAGGCGAAGAACGAAGCCGCTTGCGAGCGGCGCAGTGCAGCGAAGAGCTCTACGAATTCGCCGCTAGCTCCACGGTCCTTCTCAGCTGCGAGTAGCAGCGCTCGCAGTACACAGAGCTTCGCAAGGCCCGAAGAGCCGGAGGGAAGTATCGCTCACGAAAATGTGCCAGGACAGAGACGTGTTCTACGTTGTCCCCTCTCGTCGTGCAGTTTGTGCCTCTGCTGCTTCTGCTGTTAGGAATCGCTCCTTGAAAGGCGAGCGAGAGCGTCCTTCCGGGTGCATTGCACTGAGTCGAGTGCTCGCTCGGGACTTTGCTCTCGGGGCCAAGGCAAGAGGGCGTGCTTGCCCGCAGAACCGAGAACACGCTGTTGGGCAGAGCTGCAACGGACCGCTGGAGTTCAGCTCTCGCCGGACGGCAGAAGGCGAAGAACGAAGCCGCTTGCGAGCGGCGCAGTGCAGCGAAGAGCTCTCCGAATTCGCCGCTAGCTCCACGGTCCTTCTCAGCTGCGAGTAGCAGCGCTCGCAGTACACAGAGCTTCGCAAGGCCCGAAGACCCGGAGGGAAGTATCGCTCACGAAAATGTGCCAGGACAGAGACGTGTTCTACGTTGTCCCCTCTCGTCGTGCAGTTTGTGCCTCTGCTGCTTCTGCTGTTAGGAATCGCTCCTTGAAAGGCGAGCGAGAGCGTCCTTCCGGGTGCATTGCACTGAGTCGAGTGCTCGCTCGGGACTTTGCTCTCGCGGCCAAGGCAAGAGGGCGTGCTTGCCCGCAGAACCGAGAACACGCTGTTGGGCAGAGCTGCAACTGACCGCTGGAGTTCAGCTCTCGCCGGACGGCAGAAGGCGAAGAACGAAGCCGCTTGCGAGCGGCGCAGTGCAGCGAAGAGCTCTCCGAATTCGCCGCTAGCTCCACGGTCCTTCTCAGCTGCGAGTAGCAGCGCTCGCAGTACACAGAGCTTCGCAAGGCCCGAAGAGCCGGAGGGAAGTATCGCACACGCAAATGTGCCAGGACAGAGACGTGTTCTACGTTGTCCCCTCTCGTCGTGCAGTTTGTGCCTCTGCTGCTTCTGCTGTTAGGAATCGCTCCTTGAAAGGCGAGCGAGAGCGTCCTTCCGGGTGCATTGCACTGAGTCGAGTGCTCGCTCGGGACTTTGCTCTCGGGGCCAAGGCAAGAGGGCGTGCTTGCCCGCAGAACCGAGAACACGCTGTTGGGCAGAGCTGCAACTGACCGCTGGAGTTCAGCTCTCGCCGGACGGCAGAAGGCGAAGAACGAAGCCGCTTGCGAGCGGCGCAGTGCAGCGAAGAGCTCTACGAATTCGCCGCTAGCTCCACGGTCCTTCTCAGCTGCGAGTAGCAGCGCTCGCAGTACACAGAGCTTCGCAAGGCCCGAAGAGCCGGAGGGAAGTATCGCTCACGAAAATGTGCCAGGACAGAGACGTGTTCTACGTTGTCCCCTCTCGTCGTGCAGTTTGTGCCTCTGCTGCTTCTGCTGTTAGGAATCGCTCCTTGAAAGGCGAGCGAGAGCGTCCTTCCGGGTGCATTGCACTGAGTCGAGTGCTCGCTCGGGACTTTGCTCTCGGGGCCAAGGCAAGAGGGCGTGCTTGCCCGCAGAACCGAGAACACGCTGTTGGGCAGAGCTGCAACTGACCGCTGGAGTTCAGCTCTCGCCGGACGGCAGAAGGCGAAGAACGAAGGCGCTTGCGAGCGGCGCAGTGCAGCGAAGAGCTCTCCGAATTCGCCGCTAGCTCCACGGTCCTTCTCAGCTGCGAGTAGCAGCGCTCGCAGTACACAGAGCTTCGCAAGGCCCGAAGAGCCGGAGGGAAGTATCGCACACGCAAATGTGCCAGGACAGAGACGTGTTCTACGTTGTCCCCTCTCGTCGTGCAGTTTGTGCCTCTGCTGCTTCTGCTGTTAGGAATCGCTCCTTGAAAGGCGAGCGAGAGCGTCCTTCCGGGTGCATTGCACTGAGTCGAGTGCTCGCTCGGGACTTTGCTCTCGGGGCCAAGGCAAGAGGGCGTGCTTGCCCGCAGAACCGAGAACACGCTGTTGGGCAGAGCTGCAACTGACCGCTGGAGTTCAGCTCTCGCCGGACGGCAGAAGGCGAAGAACGAAGCCGCTTGCGAGCGGCGCAGTGCAGCGAAGAGCTCTACGAATTCGCCGCTAGCTCCACGGTCCTTCTCAGCTGCGAGTAGCAGCGCTCGCAGTACACAGAGCTTCGCAAGGCCCGAAGAGCCGGAGGGAAGTATCGCTCACGAAAATGTGCCAGGACAGAGACGTGTTCTACGTTGTCCCCTCTCGTCGTGCAGTTTGTGCCTCTGCTGCTTCTGCTGTTAGGAATCGCTCCTTGAAAGGCGAGCGAGAGCGTCCTTCCGGGTGCATTGCACTGAGTCGAGTGCTCGCTCGGGACTTTGCTCTCGGGGCCAAGGCAAGAGGGCGTGCTTGCCCGCAGAACCGAGAACACGCTGTTGGGCAGAGCTGCAACTGACCGCTGGAGTTCAGCTCTCGCCGGACGGCAGAAGGCGAAGAACGAAGCCGCTTGCGAGCGGCGCAGTGCAGCGAAGAGCTCTCCGAATTCGCCGCTAGCTCCACGGTCCTTCTCAGCTGCGAGTAGCAGCGCTCGCAGTACACAGAGCTTCGCAAGGCCCGAAGACCCGGAGGGAAGTATCGCACACGAAAATGTGCCAGGACAGAGACGTGTTCTACGTTGTCCCTTCTCGTCATGCAGTTTGTGCCTCTGCTGCTTCTGCTGTTAGGAATCGCTCCTTGAAAGGCGAGCGAGAGCGTCCTTCCGGGTGCATTGCACTGAGTCGAGAGCTCGCTCGGGACTTTGCTCTCGGGGCCAAGGCAAGAGGGCGTGCTTGCCCGCAGAACCGAGAACACGCTGTTGGGCAGAGCTGCAACTGACCGCTGGAGTTCAGCTCTCCCCGGACGGCAGAAGGCGAAGAACGAAGGCGCTTGCGAGCGGCGCAGTGCAGCGAAGAGCTCTCCGAATTCGCCGCTAGCTCCACGGTCCTTCTCAGCTGCGAGTAGCAGCGCTCGCAGTACACAGAGCTTCGCAAGGCCCGAAGAGCCGGAGGGAAGTATCGCACACGAAAATGTGCCAGGACAGAGACGTGTTCTACGTTGTCCCCTCTCGTCGTGCAGTTTGTGCCTCTGCTGCTTCTGCTGTTAGGAATCGCTCCTTGAAAGGCGAGCGAGAGCGTCCTTCCGGGTGCATTGCACTGAGTCGAGTGCTCGCTCGGGACTTTGCTCTCGGGGCCAAGGCAAGAGGGCGTGCTTGCCCGCAGAACCGAGAACACGCTGTTGGGCAGAGCTGCAACTGACCGCTGGAGTTCAGCTCTCGCCGGACGGCAGAAGGCGAAGAACGAAGCCGCTTGCGAGCGGCGCAGTGCAGCGAAGAGCTCTCCGAATTCGCCGCTAGCTCCACGGTCCTTCTCAGCTGCGAGTATCAGCGCTCGCAGTACACAGAGCTTCGCAAGGCCCGAAGAGCCGGAGGGAAGTATCGCACACGCAAATGTGCCAGGACAGAGACGTGTTCTACGTTGTCCCCTCTCGTCGTGCAGTTTGTGCCTCTGCTGCTTCTGCTGTTAGGAATCGCTCCTTGAAAGGCGAGCGAGAGCGTCCTTCCGGGTGCATTGCACTGAGTCGAGTGCTCGCTCGGGACTTTGCTCTCGCGGCCAAGGCAAGAGGGCGTGCTTGCCCGCAGAACTGAGAACACGCTGTTGGGCAGAGCTGCAACTGACCGCTGGAGTTCAGCTCTCGCCGGACGGCAGAAGGCGAAGAACGAAGGCGCTTGCGAGCGGCGCAGTGCAGCGAAGAGCTCTCCGAATTCGCCGCTAGCTCCACGGTCCTTCTCAGCTGCGAGTAGCAGCGCTCGCAGTACACAGAGCTTCGCAAGGCCCGAAGAGCCGGAGGGAAGTATCGCACACGCAAATGTGCCAGGACAGAGACGTGTTCTACGTTGTCCCCTCTCGTCGTGCAGTTTGTGCCTCTGCTGCTTCTGCTGTTAGGAATCGCTCCTTGAAAGGCGAGCGAGAGCGTCCTTCCGGGTGCATTGCACTGAGTCGAGTGCTCGCTCGGGACTTTGCTCTCGCGGCCAAGGCAAGAGGGCGTGCTTGCCCGCAGAACCGAGAACACGCTGTTGGGCAGAGCTGCAACTGACCGCTGGAGTTCAGCTCTCGCCGGACGGCAGAAGGCGAAGAACGAAGCCGCTTGCGAGCGGCGCAGTGCAGCGAAGAGCTCTACGAATTCGCCGCTAGCTCCACGGTCCTTCTCAGCTGCGAGTAGCAGCGCTCGCAGTACACAGAGCTTCGCAAGGCCCGAAGACCCGGAGGGAAGTATCGCTCACGAAAATGTGCCAGGACAGAGACGTGTTCTACGTTGTCCCCTCTCGTCGTGCAGTTTGTGCCTCTGCTGCTTCTGCTGTTAGGAATCGCTCCTTGAAAGGCGAGCGAGAGCGTCCTTCCGGGTGCATTGCACTGAGTCGAGTGCTCGCTCGGGACTTTGCTCTCGGGGCCAAGGCAAGAGGGCGTGCTTGCCCGCAGAACCGAGAACACGCTGTTGGGCAGAGCTGCAACGGACCGCTGGAGTTCAGCTCTCGCCGGACGGCAGAAGGCGAAGAACGAAGCCGCTTGCGAGCGGCGCAGTGCAGCGAAGAGCTCTCCGAATTCGCCGCTAGCTCCACGGTCCTTCTCAGCTGCGAGTAGCAGCGCTCGCAGTACACAGAGCTTCGCAAGAACCGAAGACCCGGAGGGAAGTATCGCACACGAAAATGTGCCAGGACAGAGACGTGTTCTACGTTGTCCCCTCTCGTCGTGCAGTTTGTGCCTCTGCTGCTTCTGCTGTTAGGAATCGCTCCTTGAAAGGCGAGCGAGAGCGTCCTTCCGGGTGCATTGCACTGAGTCGAGAGCTCGCTCGGGACTTTGCTCTCGGGGCCAAGGCAAGAGGGCGTGCTTGCCCGCAGAACCGAGAACACGCTGTTGGGCAGAGCTGCAACTGACCGCTGGAGTTCAGCTCTCGCCGGACGGCAGAAGGCGAAGAACGAAGGCGCTTGCGAGCGGCGCAGTGCAGCGAAGAGCTCTCCGAATTCGCCGCTAGCTCCACGGTCCTTCTCAGCTGCGAGTAGCAGCGCTCGCAGTACACAGAGCTTCGCAAGGCCCGAAGAGCCGGAGGGAAGTATCGCACACGCAAATGTGCCAGGACAGAGACGTGTTCTACGTTGTCCCCTCTCGTCGTGCAGTTTGTGCCTCTGCTGCTTCTGCTGTTAGGAATCGCTCCTTGAAAGGCGAGCGAGAGCGTCCTTCCGGGTGCATTGCACTGAGTCGAGTGCTCGCTCGGGACTTTGCTCTCGGGGCCAAGGCAAGAGGGCGTGCTT